>NC_092335.1:541452500-541680000 GCF_046630445.1 Rutidosis leptorrhynchoides | reverse complement strand
AAACATATTCATATACATATACTTGCAAAGATATTGAAACACCACTCAAACCCACCTTTCAACCATCGAACTATCATCATCAAACGCTACTCTTACTACAATGCTTCTATTCTTTTCTGTTTTGGCCGGGGACCCAAAACCACCCAACAAGAAACCCATCGATTACTGTTTGGTTGTTACTACAGTCGAACCTATCTGAACCACCACCATCACACGATTTGGTCTCCTGTTCAAAACCACCGTAATAGTCACCATGGGTTACTGCTGCTGCTTGATTTACTATAGCTGCTTGATGCTTTCTCTTCGTATATAAACCACCTCCATAAACCACCATCAATGAGCCAATCACCATAAACCATAACCAAACTATTCCGTGCTATTCTATATTCTGTTATGATTCGTAATCACCACCAAAACCCTCACCATTAAAACGTTGTCACTATCTCTTTTCATTGAACCACAACATCCTTAAACCTATAAACCGCCACCACTTCAAGCCATAATAGCCACCACCTTTTCCATCACCATGACAAGCCACTGTAGACAACTACGATCCACCATCAAACCATTTTCTAAAATTTTCTTTTTCTCCTCCGGTTACAACCCATCACCACTTAGACACCACCACAAACCTAGTTTTTTTCCTGTTTTCCTACGAACACCAACAGCCTGTAAAGTCTGTTGCTATGCTTGAACTGATTTATTGTTGCTGCCATGACTATGTTTCTTTTTCTTGTCGACAATCTCTTTAATCATCCTATTATTCTGCTATAAACTGCTGCACACGGTTCCTTTTCTTTTTCCCTTTGTGGCCGACATGTACCCAGCAAGTAATCCCACTTGTTGATTAAAGAAACCGAATACTATGTTGCTAAAGGATTATGGACTCCTTAATTTTAAGTTATACTACACGTTGTTACCAGGCTGATTTTCAATTCTATACCAACAGTTAACGAATAAATTTTGGGTTTGATCAATTGATACTTGGGCTTAGCTTATTTACACAGTTGGGCTACTTTTATTGGGCCTTTAATGGACTTCTAGAGTCATAATAATAATAATAAGATGATAGTTAAGTAATAATGATGATGATTATGATGATATACGAAATGATGATGCTGTTTGTTTTGGTTAATGCTCGTTTTCTGTTTCAATGTTCTATTGAGGAACAATGATGATTATGATTTTATGAAGAAGAAGAAAGAATCAGAAAACGGGTTAAATAAATTTAGGATACGGATTATAATAGAAAAACAAGTACAGTCGAATGATTAAGGGGTGTTTTGGGTTAGCGAGAGGTTGCGAGTTCGAGCCTGGGCTCGGCCATTTTTTTTTTAGAAAAAGAAGAAGAAGGATACAGAAGTAAAAGTTAAAAACAAATCAAGTTGGGTGTTATTTCAGAATTGAAACACATAGCGTAATGATTAAGGATGTTATCGGGTTAGCGGGACGTCGCGGGTTCAAACCCGGACTTGGGCAATTTTTTTGGAACTACTTCTTTGTGGTAGTTTACTTATTACTCATTATTATCATTATCATTATTATTATTAATATAATAATTATTATTATTATTATTATTATTATTATTATTATTATTATTATTATTATTATTATTATCAAAATGTTAAGGTTAGGTTTAAAAATAAAATTTAGGATTAAGTTTATGATTTAAAATAAGTTAATGATATGATTATGATTATTAAGAAAAAGTATGATTAAGTTTATGACAAATACCTATTATTATTTTTGAAAATTATCAATATTATTATTATTATTAAGTATCATTATTATTATTATTATTAGAATTATCATTATTTTTATCATTATTATTTTATTATCTCTATTATTATTATTTTTAACATTAATATTATTATTTTTACATTATTATTATTATTATTATTATTATTATTATTATTATTATTATTATTATTATTATTATTATTATTATTATTATTATTATTATCATTTTTATTATTTCTAGTATCATTATTATTTTTATAAAAACCATATTACTATTGTTATCAATATTACTACTAATATTATTATCATTACTAAAATAAAAATTAGTCATATATAAATATACTTAACTAAACTATATTAACATTTTTATTTATTTAAAGAATATAAAATAAATACATTTAATTAAGTTACTAATGAAACACATAATTTATTAAAATAACAAGTATATCACTAATAATATATAAATTCGTTCGATTACAATTATATGTGTTAATATATATAAATGATATAGGTTCGTGAATCCGAGGCCAACCCTGCATTGTTCAGTTTGTCGTATGCATATTTTTACTACAAAATATCGTATCGTGAGTTCATTTGATTCCCTTTAATCTTTATATTTTTTTGGGACTGAGAATACATGCGTTGTTTTTACAACTGCTTTATTAAATGCTTTTGAAATCTATATTTTTGGACTAAGAATACATGAGATGCTTTTATAAATGTTTGACGAGATAGACACAAGCAAAACATTCCTCGAATGAATTATTATACAGACAGAAGTTCTGTTGATTATTATTGAATTAGTTGGACATTATAATTGCCACTAATTGATGTGAATATTTCCCCTGATTATTTTAGCTTGGTAACCTAAGAATTAGAATACGGGTATGGCCCCTAATTCACGCGAATCCTAAAGGTAGCTACCGGGTTTAACACCCCACCCAGAATGTTCACTAGACGGAAGAGCTAGTGGGCGTGGTGTATAGTACTTCGAAGTTTATATATTGATTACAGACTGAAAGTTCTGTTTATTTTGGGGATATTTATGATGCGCATTAAATGTTAAGGTCGGTTACCAAGCAACGAAAGAAAGCAAAGTGAATGTTATATATCGAGAGAATGATTTTATACACAGGTTATGTGTATGATATTTTGTACACGAGATAAGTGTACGGTTACAAAGAATTAGTGAAAAATGGTTTGGTACACGAGATATGTGTACTGTATTTGAAAGATATTGCATGTACATTACAGGTGGGTATAGGATTCGGGCCCATTTGTACCATGTACATTTAAATCTTGTGGTCTATCAAAATGATGAATTTTACTGTTTATGATAAATATATGAACTCACCAACCTTTTGATTGACACTTTTAAGCATGTTTATTCTCAGGTATGAAAGAAACTTTCCGCTGTGCATTTGCTCATTTTAGAGATATTACTTGGAATCATTCATGACATATTTCAAAAGACGTTGCATTCGAGTCATTGAGTTCATTAAGGATATTATAAAGTCATTTATAGTTGGATATATTATGAAATGGTATGCATGCCGTCAACTTTCGATGTAATGGAAGTTTGTCTTTTAAAAACGAATGCAATGTTTGTAAAATGTATCATATAGAGGTCAAATACCTCGCGATGAAATCAATTATTATGTAACATTTATAATCGATATGAACGGGGCATTTCAGATGAAATAACTGAAATCTTGTGATCCACCTTTATATACAGAGTATGCGCAATATTAAAACTATGAACTCACCAACCTTTGTGTTGACACTTTTAAGCATGTTTATTCTCAGGCTCCTAGAAGTCTTTCGCTGTTTGCTTATACATTATACAAGCTATGTGCATGGAGTCATACATGCCTTATTCGAGAAAACTTTGCATTCACAAAATCATCACCATGTATCTTATTTTGACTGCATTGTCAACGGATGTATTATTGTAAACTATTATTTACTGTGATTGTCTATATGTAGAAATCATCAGATGTCAAAAACCTTGGAATTAGATATTCATTTATGGTGTGCCTTTTCAAAAGAATGCAATGTTTACAAAACGTATCATGTAGAGGTCAAAACCTCACTATGAAATCAATGAATAACGTACCGCGTCAATAGCGATTTTGGCTGGTCGTTACAGTTGGTATCCGAGCTTGAGGTCATAGGGAACCAGAATTTGCATTAGTGTCTTTAACTGGTAATTGTTAGGATGCATTAGTGAGTCTGGACTATGACCATATATGCTTTTACCGATTTTTGCTTATCATTTCTTTTCGGAATTTACATACTTATCATTCTTAAGTCTAGACACGTTTTTCTGCATTTATTGCATAGATAGTGTACAGACAAATTCATAACTTAGCATATCTGTTACTGTAAACTTTGCCTGACATCTTCCGAAGATTCCTCCGTAATTTATGGGATTTTAGTATTTTATATACATATGTAAATTATGTGTTGAAGAATACCAATCTAAGTCCTATAATCTATTTCATATCAAAAATCATTTCCCTAATTTTACAAGATGGATCTCACATCTAGTTCAAATTCATCAGATTCCGACAGCTATTCCTATATGGATTTCTACCTAAGCTCCGAAAGTAGTGTAACCGGAATAGATCAACCAATTAGCCATCATCTATTCTGGATGAATTGGGGATGGGTTCGTAATCTACTTAATCATTGGAGATAAGAAGAAGGTGATCCCTTCCATCCATCACATTTACCTCTGGGCGAAGAACCTGAAGCACTTACCGACGAACCAATCCGTAACACCATTTTCACCCTCATTTCCAGAATAGCTTGCAAAGAGTACGTAATATCTACTATTCTAAATCTTATTCATCCGCTCATCCGAACCGCCAATCATCCCGGTGTAATAGAAGAAGTTCTAACGACCCGTCCTAATCCATCAGGACGAATACATTACATTTGGTTACATCGCGAGGTACTTGACCTCTATATGATACAATTTTATAAACATTGCATTCGTTTTTAAAAGACAAACTTTCATTACATCAAAAGTTGACGGCATGCATACCATTTCATAATATATCCAACTATATTTGACTTAATACTAATCTTGATGAGCCCAATGACTCGAATGCAACGTCTTTTGAAATATGTCATGAATGACTCCAGGTAATATCCCTAAAATGAGCAAATGCACAACGGAAGATTTCTTTCATACCTGAGAATAAACATGCTTTAAAGTGTCAACCAAAAGGTTGGTGAGTTCATTAGTTTATCATAATCATTCATTTTCATCATTTTAATATACCACAAGAATTCCATTTCCAGTTCTCATAAATATTTGTCCCATGCATAGAGACAAAAATAATTCATATGGTGAACACCTGGTAACCGACATTAACAAGATGAATATAAGAATATCCCCTATCATTCCAGGAAATCCTTCGGACATGATAAAAACAAATTCGAAGTACTAAAGTATCCGGTACTTTGGATGGGGTTCGTTAGGCCCAATAGATCTATCTATAGGATTCGCGTCAATTAGTAGATCGGTTTACTAATTCTTAGGTTACCAAGCAAAAGGGGCATATTCGGCTTCGATCATTCAACCATATAATGTAGTTTCGATTACTTATGTCTATTTCGTAAAACATTTATAAAAATTGCGCATGTATTCTCAGCCCAAAAATATAAAGGGTAAAAAGGCAAATGAAACTCACGATACTGTATTTTGTAGTAAAAATACATATGACGACACTGAACAAGTGCAGGGTTGGCCTCGGATTCAAGAACCTATATCATTTGTATATTCATTAATACATATAATTGTATTCGAACACATAAATATATAGCCTTATTAGTTATATCCTTTTATATTAATAATATATATATGTTTCATATATTCATTTTGTAAAATAAAAATATTAATTTTTGTTATGTTATATGTAATAGATATATTTATATATATATATATATATATATATATATATATATATATATATATATATATATATATATATATATATATATATATATATATATATATATATATATATATGTAAAAATATTTTCATTTGTTTTTTAAAACAGTATTTTAATAATAAAAGATAATAATTGAAGTGATAAAATAATAATAATGATAATAAGATTAATAATTCTATATACTTGATAATAATAATAATTATAACAGTCTTATTACTAATGGTAATCTTAATAATAATAATACTTTTGTTAATAATAACAATAATAATAATAAGTCTAAAGTGTTACTAATACTAATAGTTTGTATTATTTTCATAATAACAATGATAATAATCCTAATCATGATAATACCTATACCAACATTAATAATACTAATAATAACATTAATAATACTTATGATTTTACCTAATAACAAAAATGATAGTTATATTAATCATAGTATTTATGTTCACATAACAATAATGATAATAAATACATTAATAATCTTAATAACAATAATAGTGGTTATATTATTTATAATCATAGTAGTAATAATAATAATTATAATATTAGTAATTGATGTCGTAGCGTGGGGGTACGAAATAGTTTATATTTTACTAGGAAAAACTATTAAATACGATACAATTTTACACAAAATATGACAAGTTTTAATTATTTATTTACAAATGGGATATACCTAAACTGTGACAACCCGGAAATTTCCAACCAAATTTAAACTTTATCTTTATATTATTCCAACACGATAAGCAAAGTTTGTTAAGTTAAATCTCAAGAATTTTAAATTGTGTTCATGCATTCATTATAACCTCGACCAAATTCCAACGATTCACGAACCGTTATATATAAATAAATATGTATATATATATGTATATATATTATAACTTGAGAATATTAATAAAGTATTAAACGTATAATACTTTACATGAACGTATTTGTTTCAATATGTTTATCGATGGAATTAGAAGATAATATCAAATGATTAATTTATCAGATACATTGTGATATGATTACGGGTCTATGTTATGAGGTCCACTGTGATTTAAGAAATCTATTCTTTTTTACAACATTCGGAAAATGGTAAAGTGATTTATAAGTAAGAACGTGAAGTGTAACTAACTTTGATGTTGGATATCGACAAGTAAGTAACTCGACATTTTTCATTAAGATGATTTCATACGTTTATTTAACCTTTGAACTTTATCCCATGCTTCACCAACAGACTGTAATTTAAAAACTTGAAACCTATTATGAATATATATGATTCTACTTTTCTAAAACGTTTTATGATATAACGATTTCCATTATTTTAACCTTTAAACAAAATGATTCTTAAAAATATATTTGGTTTTGGAAAACAAAATTATTATATTTATTTGATTTAGTTTCAAACGTACAAAAACGTTTTCAGTTTAAAAAGAACTTTATTATTAAAACGTATATAACTTTTATAAATATCTAGAACCACTTTTGACAACTCATTACTTAACCAGTATTATAAAGATAACGATATTTATATTTTATTTTATTAAATATATATAACGATTTAAATTAATTTTATATATATTTATACGCGTATTATACGCACATAGTTTTATACTTTTACTATACTTAAACTTTACATTTACTTTATTTTTTACTTTATTTTGACTTTAATAATTCACTTTAATAATTCATACTTTAATAATTCACTTTAATAATTCATACTTTAATAATTCACTTTAATAATTCATACTTTAATAATTCACTTTAATAATTCATACTTTAATAATTCACTTTAATAATTCATACTTTAATAATTCACTTTAATAATTCAAAAATCTATTAGAAATAGAATTCAATAGGTTTCATTATTTCATAGAAACTTGAAAATATTTTTCTCTAAACTCTCTCAATCGATTTACATATATATATTTACTCCATATTATTTCAAGATATTATTAGTATACATAAAATATTACGTCGGAGTGCGGTCCGGGTGATTTCGAAATTGTTTTTCGAGTGGGATTGGATTAAGGAAATTATGTGTTATAGTTATGGAGGTGATTGGGTATGGTTCATGGGTATGCTCATGAGGTCAATATAGTGTTTATCATCTCCGTTGCGTTTACGTATCTTTCCTGCAATATTGAATCTCAATATTGATACGTGAGTACTCATAATTTAACTTTTACATACTAATAGTGTATCCCTGACTAGTGCTCGAGTATATAGGATTATGCATGTTTGTACTTTTGATATTGCCTTTAGTTAGATTATGTTGAATCCTGAATTAGTTATATATGCGACTGAGATAAGGTATAAGATATGCATGTCGTTGGAAAGCTAGCGAAAAATTAAGAACTTTTTATTTAGATATCGAATGATTTCGATGAACGGATTTAAAGTTATAGTCCATCGAATTTTTGTATTATTATTAAAAATGATTATTATTATCGTCGTTATTATCGTCGTTTTAGTTTTATATTATTATTATTATTATTATTATATTTATCAATAAAAGGATTTATCATTAAAAATTGTTTTTTTTATTATTATTACTATCGTTATTATCATTAAAGTTATAATTAGTATTATTATTAATATTATCTAATTATTATTATTATTATCTAATTATTATTATTATTATTATTATTATTATTATTATTATCATTATTATTATTATTATCATTATTATTATTATCATTATTAATATATATATCATTATTTAAAAATGGTTATTGTTATTATTATTATTATTATATTATCATTATCGTTAATAATGTCATAGTAATTATCATTATTAGTATTATTGTAATTAAAACTAATATTAGTAACACCTAATTATTTTGATTACTATTATTATCATTATTATGAGCACGATATAAAAGACGATTAAAAGCTATTAAACGAAACGATTAGGAAATAATGAGTAAGAGTATCATGATGAAATTAAAATATTATAAGATATTGATTTAGATAAAATTATCGTTCTTATTATTTTTATCATTACTATTATTATTAAAAGTATCGTTAGTATCAAAACTATCATTTTAATAAAAATTATCATTTTAACAAAAATTATCATTTTAATAGAAATGTCATTGTTACTATAAAATATCATTTTTATTATCATTTTAAATAGAATTATTATTTTAAAGATAATATTAAAAATTATCGTAAATATTAAAGTTATCATAATTAGAATTATCGTTTTATCATAATATCACCTTAGTAATTATAAATATTGATATTTTTATAATAATAATTATTATTACAAAATAATATAACTTACTTACTAACATTATAGATATTATTTTATCAAATAAATATGTAATACAAACATATTTTACTACGTGTAATAAATTACTTTAATAATACCTATCATATTATCTTTATGATATTAAATGAACCCTATAAATTTTATTACTTAATATATATAAAAGTATATTTTATTATATAAATTTTAATATAAAATTTTATTTATTAATAAATGAATTATATTATTTACTCTAATAAATCTTTTAAAAATATTTAAAAATATAAAACGACGATATTTAAAATATATTATAATCATGTATAAATTTTGGAAATTATTTTGAGTCAAATTGACTTTTGTTGACTTTTGCATATTAGTCTCGAGCATTAGGATTGTGGTACACTATGACCTGACCTAATTGTTAGACAAATATTAACCAACATATAATTATATATAATTAATTTAGGTTCGTGAATCCGAGGCCAACCTTGCACTAGTTCAATGACGTTATATGTATTTTCACTACGAAATACAGTATGGTGAGTTTCATTTGCCTTTTTACCCTTTATATTTTTGGGCTGAGAATACATGCGCAATTTTTATAAATGTTTTACGAAATAGACACAAGTAATCGAAACTACATTATATGGTTGAATTATCGAAATCGAATATGCCCCTTTTTATTAAGTCTGGTAATCTAAGAATTAGGGAACAGACACCCTAATTGACGCGAATCCTAAAGATAGATCTATTGGGCCCAACAAGCCCCATCCAAAGTACCAGATGCTTTAGTACTTCGAAATTTATATCATGTCCGAAGGAGGATCCCGGAATGATGGGGATATTCTTATATGCATATTGTGAATGTCGGTTACCAGGTGTTCAATCCATATGAATGATTTTTGTCTCTATGCATGGGACGTATATTTATGAGAACTGGAAATGAAATTCTTGTGGTCTATTAAAATGATGAAAATGAATGATTATGATAAACTAATGAACTCACCAACCTTTTGGTTGACACTTTAAAGCATGTTTATTCTCAGGTATTAAAGAAATCTTCCGCTGTGCATTTGCTCATTTTAAAGATATTAATTGGAGTCTTTCATGGCATATTTCGAAGAACGTTGCATTCAAGTCATTGAGTTCATTAAAGATTATTATTATTAAGTCAATTTATAGTTGAATAGTGGATATTATGAAATGGTATACATGCCTGTCAATTTTCGATGTAAAGAAAGTTTGTCTTTTAAAAACAAATGCAATGTTTGTAAAATGTATCATATAGAGGTCAAATACCTCGCGATGTAATCAACTATTGTGAATCGTTTATAATGTATATGAACGGGTCCTTTCAGTTGGTCTCAGAGCGATGGTCTTAGCGAACCAGGTCTGCATTAGTGTGTCTAACTGATAAGTCGTTAGGATGCATTAGTGAGTCTGGACTTCGACCGTGTCTGCATGTCAAAAGTTTTGCTTATCATTTCTAGTCGGAAATCATCTACTTATCATCCATAGGAAATTACCTGCTTATCATTATTAGTCTAGACACGTCTTGCTACATTAATTGCATGAGTAGTGTATAGACAAAATTCATATCTTAGCGTATCTGCTAAATCATATCTTATCGTATCTGTTACTTTAAACTTTGCCTGACATATCCCGCAAATTCCTCCGTAATATATGAAATCTTTTGATCTCTATATATAGATATCCTAGGTAAATAGAATACCACCCGATAGCCGAAAAATCATTTTATATCGAAAAATCCTTTATCCAATCGTACGAAATGGAATTTGTCATCAGTTCAAGTCACTCGGATTCCGAAATAGAATCTCACTCAAGCTCCGAAAGCAGTGTGACCAGAATGGATCAACCAATCAGTCATCACCTATTCTGGATGAATTGGGGATGGGTTCGTAGCCTCCTCAATCATTGGAAACAAGAAGAAGGCGATCCTTTCCATCCACTACATTGCCCTCTTGGAGAAGAACCTGAAGCACTTACCGACGAACCTGTTCGAGACAATTTTCTCTCTCATTTCCAGGGTATCTCGTCATGATTATATACTACATCAAATTCTAGATTTTATTTATCCGCTCGTTCCGACCGACAATCATCCTGGAATAATAGAAGAAGTCAACGAACTTCGCGCTCGGGTAGTGGCTTTGGAGAATATGGTTCAGAGATTACAAACACCAGCAGCAGCATCAGCAACATAACCAGTACCACCATCATCAACGCCAACAGTACCATTACCACCTCCAACCACAACCGCGTTGTAAACCTCAACTTCACAATCTGTCCCACGAGTATCAACGTCATACGTACCATAGATACCAAGGAGTACCAACAACAATAACTGACGAAGTATTAATTCATAACTTCATTGGAGAAACATTCTGCGGCGATTATATAATCTCTAAAGTCTTAGAGATTATCTAATCTAGCCCTAACCATAAATCAGTTAAGCGAACCAAAATGATAGAAGGAAGAGTAGAAACCCTGACAAAAATGGCGTGTGATTAACAAGTTAAACTTGTTTTACCAATAGCATCAACAGTACCGTCAGCGTCACCAGCATCGTCATACAGTCAACATCAGAATCAACAACACCTATAACATCACAAACTCCGTCAGTTCAAGAATCACTGTTTACATCATTACGAATCAATAACGTGTATATTGTATCAACAAGTTATGAAGAATTAACTCATTCCCTCTGAAGAAATTATATATATATTATATATATATATATATATATATATATATATATATATATATATATATATATATATATTTTGAAATAAAAAAATAAATCTTTCCGTGTTAAAGCTATTGTGTGTGAATCTTAACTACTCGGTTAATTCATATTACAAATATGCAATAATGTACGTCCCTCACCCGCGACTTAACCATCGTTAACTACAATCTCTGTCCCAATTCAACAAGTTCCAATTCCTAATAAATCAAGTATATATTTGATTTTACACTTCATCATTGATGTAACCGAAACTTTTCAGATAACATCATTCGTACTTTGCGAAGTTCACAAGAATTTAACAGAAACCAGCATCACATCTCAACAAATAACGAAGTATTGATTCATAATTTCAATATTATTGAAGAAATACTTATGTAACCTCTAAAGCCTTAAAGGAATTATTCAATTCTAGTTCCAACCGTAAATCGAATGAGTTTAATTTAGTATTAACTCATTAAAATCTATGTTACATCTGAGAAGAATATATACATATATATTTTCATAAAGACTGTAATAAAATTCTTATGTACAAAATATTAATTGTGAATTTTTTTTTAACGGGTAGGTAATACCCGAGAGATATATATAAATTCACAATTAATATGTTACATTCTTCGAATCAGATTAAGCAAATTATCAATTATACTTCCTACTTTCACAATAATATACATTCTTTCATAGAAATCAAAACAACCATACTCATTCAAACCCAATTACATATTCTGATTTTAAAATCTCAGAATTCAATTTGAGATATAACCGGTACCATCACTTTTAGATTCCTACATCTTTCAAAGCTATACTTTGACTTCAAAAGTGTGTTATAACATCAAATGTATACAAACGATTACAATCTGTGTTCAAACCCTTCGAAAATCTCTGAAGACACTTCAAATAATGAGCAATCGAGATGATGATCCAACCACATATTACCCACAGTTATGTACTTAAAAAGCTCTCGAAACCAAAGTCATAATTCAACACATATCTGTGTCAGATCTTTTGGCATTTATTAGCAAAAATAACCTTGCAATTCCTTTGCAAAGTAGCAAATTATATCACAGCTCCAGCAAGACAACTTCGATTTTTTCATTCGGAGTAGCCTTATCATAATTTTGATATATGTGATTACCCTTTTGTTACCGGAGAACCTTTCATATTCCACCACATTAGCAATAAACTTACCAACAACTTCACTGATCTCGGGCATTCCGAAGAATCATTATATTTATCGAAACCTCATCATTTACTCATCTGCCTCTTGTAACGAGAATTGTCATATGAATCATTGGGAATTAGAAATCAGTATTTTGAAATCTCACAGCATGTTGATGCCAACAGTTATACATAACGTCTATTTCCAAGGCTTACATACTTCGAATGTGAAGTTTCTGAAAAACACTCTGAACCGCGAACTAGTTCTCAAAATGCTGATGAAGTAACAAAAACTGTAAATGACCTTAGCAGTAAAAAGTTTGATGATAAAGATTAGTGTATTAGCAAAGCTCAGAAATAGAGAAGTTTTGGAACTGGAAAACGGATTGAGCAAAGTATGAAGGAGGCTGTGGACAAATCACAAAGACTGAACTTGCCTTCAAAGAATCCAAATGATTCAGTGTCTGTTGAAGTCATTAAAGAATACCTTGCTCCTGACACTAAACCCTTACAGACAACATACTTCATCATCCTCTGATATTAGAAATTCTAAGATATCATCGTATCTTTCATTATAAATATCCTCCATATTTCTGAAGATATTTCCATAACTATTCTTATCTGGAATCATTTATCTCTTTGCGCTATCTGTATTACATCAAAAAGGAAACTGTTTAGTTCCTATACTCTGTAAACCTTTGAGTTTAAAATATGAATATTTTTGAAGTAGTGTTGGAAACTGAAGCATGAGTTAGTATAATATAATGACACTTGATCAACGTGATTATATTACAGTAATTCATGCTGAGTTTCTAAATGGAACGTGATGATTCACAGATCATAACATCATCATTTGCCATGTTATACGACTCTTGTATTCTATTTAACTTCTAAAATATCAAGAAAATATTTCTTGATGATTCGGCTTTTTCTGAGGTATTCTGGTAATTTGACAAGTCAAGATCGTGCCATTACAATTTTCTTCCTAGAACATTAACAATGTTCATTCCAAAATTCACATCCGCAAATTCTGGACCATTACAAGCGGTGCTTAATCGCAAGAAGAAGAAACGAAAGGACAAAACTCCGAAATAGAAATTGGGGTATAAATTACAGCAAATAAAAGAGAGCATTAACTGTGGATGACAATGATTATAGAAGATAGAAACAGAGACTTTGAAATATAAGGGAAGATATAAAGCCCAACGACAAACCAAAAGTTATAAACCATATATATCGATGCATATAGCAATATAAAGACACGGAAGAACTAGAAACACTATAAACCCAAGAGTATAGTAGAAGTAAATAGATTCTTCCGACGGTAGATGAAAAAGAAGAATGACCGATATGAAAGTTAGAAGTATATCGAGAATCAGAACTGGATGGAGCATATTGATGAATAATTTAAAATATGAGTTGAGGGGGAAAGAATAGAATGTGATGAAACATGACTAGGAACTTAGAAATCAACAGATTTAACTCACACAATGACGGAATAAGTGAATCAAACCCTCTAGTGAATAGGTTAAGCTTTTTGGGATTAATTTAGTCATACCACAACTAAATCAATTGTGATTAGATCAACACTTAGAGCTATTATTCACCACCTGGGTGATTTGGGTTGAGAGAGAATTGGAGGAGCTCACCAGATCTGAGTGTGTGTAACAAATGAGAGGCTTAACCTAAAATGAAGAACATAAGACTTTATATACCCATGCTATTGACTCACCCGCACGATTCATCCATCACACATATGAGTTGGCTTCATCAGCCGTACGGGTGATCACTCACTCGTGTCTTCTCATTTTGGTTGTAATTGTGACTTAGCTCAGCATCAACCGTGCGTATGAGCCTGTCAGCCGTACGAGTGAGGCTTCACTCGGACGTCTGACTAAGTCTAACATAGTCAAACATCCAAATCTCGTTCTTGCAGTTCCTGTAACCACATACAAACACGGATAGGATAATAACGAACGATCATGGTGGCCTGTAAACTGTTGTACCTGCAATGGACGTGGGTAGATGTCTAGGGACTTGCATAAAATGCATCAACAGAAGGTGTGAGTTGTAAGAAAACGAAGGAGGTGAATTTATAAGAAAATTTCCGACAGAACAATTAAAATGGACGATCGCATTTAAAGCGGATCCTAAATCCCTTTGTTACCGGAGAATCAAATCTTATTACAAAGATTTTCTTCAAATCCCTTGAAATCTGGAAATCAATCATATCTACGTCAAATGATAAGATGAATCTACACTTACTCATTTCACTCTTCTATGTTAGCTTCATTTGTACTCTTCATATAAATGGATTGTTTATCCAAATTATTCGCTGATGATAAAACTCTAATTTTCAGCCTGTATGCATCATGAAAACATACTTATTATCATTCACGACCTTTCCACTCAAATTTCGGGACGAAATTTCTTTAACGGGTAGGTACTGTGACAACCCGGAAATTTTCAACCAAATTTAAACTTTATCTTTATATTATTCCAACACGATAAGCAAAGTTTGTTAAGTTAAATCTCAAGAATTTTAAATTGTGTTCATGCATTCATTATAACCTCGACCAAATTCCAACGATTCACGAACCGTTATATATAAATAAATATGTATATATATGTATATATATATTATAACTTGAGAATATTAATAAAGTATTAAACGTATAATACTTTACATGAGCGTATTTGTTTCAATATGTTTATCGATGGAATTAGAAGATAATATCAAATGATTAATTTATCAGATACATTGTGATATGATTACGGGTCTATGTTATGAGGTCCACCGTGATTTAAGAAATCTATTCTTTTTTACAACATTCGGAAAATGGTAAAGTGATTTATAAGTAAGAACGTGAAGTGTAACTAACTTTGATGTTGGATATCGACAAGTAAGTAACTCGATATTTTTCATTAAGATGATTTCATACGTTTATTTAACCTTTGAACTTTATCCCATGCTTCACCAACAGACTGTAATTTAAAAACTTGAAACCTATTATGAATATATATGATTCTACTTTTCTAAAACGTTTTATGATATAACGATTTCCATTATTTTAACCTTTAAACAAAATGATTCTTAAAAATATATTTGGTTTTGGAAAACAAAATTATTATATTTATTTGATTTAGTTTCAAACGTATAAAAACGTTTTCAGTTTAAAAAGAACTTTATTATTAAAACGTATATAACTTTTATAAATATCTAGAACCACTTTTGACAACTCATTACTTAACCAGTATGATAAAGATAACGATATTTATATTTTATTTTATTAAATATATATAACGATTTAAATTAATATTATATATATTTATACGCGTATTATACGTACATAGTTTTATACTTTTACTATACTTAAACTTTACCTTTACTTTATTTTTTACTTTACTTTGACTTTAATAATTCACTTTAATAATTCATACTTTAATAATTCACTTTAATAATTCATACTTTAATAATTCACTTTAATAATTCATACTTTAATAATTCACTTTAATAATTCATACTTTAATAATTCACTTTAATAATTCATACTTTAATAATTCACTTTAATAATTCAAAAATCTATTATAAATAGAATTCAATAGGTTTCATTATTTCATAGAAACTTGAAAATATTTTTCTCTAAACTCTCTCAATCGATTTACATATATATATTTACTCCGTATTATTTCAAGATATTATTAGTATACATAAAATATTACGTCAGAGTGCGGTCCGGGTGATTTCGAAATTATTTTTCGAGTGGGATTGGATTAAGGAAATTATGGGTTATAGCTATGGAGGTGATTGGGTATGGTTCATGGGTATGCTCATGAGGTCAATATAATGTTTATCATCTCCGTTGCGTCTACGTACCTTTCCTGCAATATTAAATCTCAATATTGATATGTGAGTACTCATTATTTAACTTTTACATACTAATAGTGTATCCCTGACTAGTGCTCGAGTATATAGGATTATGCATGTTTGTACTTTTGATATTGCCTTTAGTTAGATTATGTTGAATCCTGAATTAGTTATATATGCGACTGAGATAAGGTATAAGATATGCATATCGTTGGAAAGCTAGCGAAAAATTAAGAACTTTTTATTTAGATATCGAATGATTTCGATGAACGGATTTGAAGTTATAATCCATCAAATTTTTGTATTATTATTAAAAATGATTATTATTATCGTCGTTATTATCGTCGTTCTAGTTTTATCTTATTATTATTATTATTATTATTATTATTATTATTATTATTATTATCTTTATCAATAAAAGGATTTATCATTAAAAATTGTTTTTTATTATTATTATTACTATCGTTATTATCATTAAAGTTATAATTAGTATTATTATTATTATTATCTAATTATTATTATTATTATCTAATTATTATTATTATTATTATTATTATTATTATTATTATTATTATCATTATTATTATTATCATTATTAATATATATATCATTATTTAAAAATGGTTATTGTTATTATTATTATTATTATATTATCATTATCGTTAATAATGTCATAGTAATTATCATTATTAGTATTATTGTAATTAAAACTAATATTAGTAACACCTAATTATTTTGATTACTATTATTATCATTATTATGAGCACGATATAAAAGACGATTAAAAGCTATTAAACGAAACGATTAGGAAATAATGAGTAAGAGTATCATGATGAAATTAAAATATTATAAGATATTGATTTAGATAAAATTATCGTTCTTATTATTTTTATCATTACTATTATTATTAAAAGTATCGTTAGTATCAAAACTATCATTTTAACAAAAATTATCATTTTAACAAAAATTATCATTTTAATAGAAATGTCATTGTTACTATAAAATATCATTTTTATTATCATTTTAAATAGAATTATTATTTTAAAGATAATATTAAAAATTATCGTAAATATTAAAGTTATCATAATTAGAATTATCGTTTTATCATAATATCACCTTAGTAATTATAAATATTGATATTTTTATAATAATAATTATTATTACAAAATAATACAACTTACTTACTAACATTATAGATATTATTTTATCAAATAAATATGTAATACAAACATATTTTACTACGTGTAATAAATTACTTTAATAATAACTATCATATTATCTTTATGATATTAAATGAACCCTATAAATTTTATTACTTAATATATATAAAAGTATATTTTATTATATAAATTTTAATATAAAATTTTATTTATTAATAAATGAATTATATTATTTACTCTAATAAATCTTTTAAAAATATTTAAAAATATAAAACGACGATATTTAAAATATATTATAATCATGTATAAATTTTGGAAATTATTTTGAGTCAAATTGACTTTTGTTGACTTTTGCATATTAGTCTCGAGAATTAGGATTGTGGTACACTATGACCTGACCTAATTGTTAGACAAATATTGACCAACATATAATTATATATAATTAATTTAGGTTCATGAATCCGAGGCCAACCTTGCACTAGTTCAATGACGTTATATGTATTTTCACTACGAAATTAGTATGGTGAGTTTCATTTGCCTTTTTACCTTTTATATTTTTGGGCTGAGAATACATGCGCAATTTTTATAAATGTTTTACGAAATAGACACAAGTAATCAAAATTACATTATATGGTTGAATTATCGAAATCGAATATGCCCCTTTTTATTAAGTCTGGTAATCTAAGAATTAGGGAATAGACACCCTAATTGACGTAAATCCTAAAGATAGATCTATTGGGCCCAACAAGCCCCATCCAAAGTACCGGATGCTTTAGTACTTCGAAATTTATATCATGTCCGAAGGAGGATCCCGGAATGATGGGGATATTCTTATATGCATATTGTGAATGTCGGTTACCAGGAGTTCAATCCATATGAATGATTTTTATCTCTATGCATGGGACGTATATTTATGAGAACTAGAAATGAAATTCTTGTGGTCTATTAAAATGATGAAAATGAATGATTATGATAAACTAATGAACTCACCAACCTTTTAGTTGACACTTTAAAGCATGTTTATTCTCAGGTATTAAAGAAATCTTCCGCTGTGCATTTGCTCATTTTAAAGATATTAATTGGAGTCTTTCATGGCATATTTCGAAGAACGTTGCATTCAAGTCATTGAGTTCATTAAAGATTATTATTATTAAGTCAATTTATAGTTGAATAGTAGATATTATGAAATGGTATACATGCCTGTCAATTTTCGATGTAAAGAAAGTTTGTCTTTTAAAAAGAAATGCAATGTTTGTAAAATGTATCATATAGAGGTCAAATACCTCGCGATGTAATCAACTATTGTGAATCGTTTATAATGTATATGAACGGGTCCTTTCATAAACCTTGCTACAACACTATAGGCAGTGTACCTAATCGTAGAGTAGTATAGTTTTTAGTAAGTCCGGTTCGTTCCACAGGGAGGGGGCTTATTGCACACTATATTTTTAAACAACTATATTTGTACAAAATATATATAATTATATATAATAATATATAAAAGGGGGTTTACCGTTTAATGACCGGTTTGTCGATTTATATTTTAAACGAAGCGTATAGTAAATGACGATATTTAAATAACAATATAAAATAAATAACAATAATTAAAATGACAATAAATAAAAAAAATGAAATAAAATATATTATGCTTATTTAAGCTTCCGTAACCATGATGTTTGACGTTTTGATTATTTATTACCCTGGGTTAATTGTCCTTTGTCCTGGATTATTTGATAAGTCCATCTGGTTTTTGTCCATAACGGTCCATCAGTCATAAATATAAAGTGCGAGTGTCCTCGTCAAATTATCCTTATACCCGAAGTTAAATATTCCAACTAATTGGGGACTTAAACTGTATCAAGGTTTTAATACTTTATTTAATAATTACACCAGGATATCGACTGCGTGTAACCCAAGGTTTTAATACTTTGTTATCAATTATGTCAAGTGTCCTTATACATAATTTCACCCCTGTTTTAATAATTCCATAGACTATTAATCCATTCTCGTGTCCGGTTAAATGAACGATTATTCGTACATATAAATATCTCGCCCATCGTGTCCGATCGAGTGTATATGGTTATTTATGACGACGTACAATTGTAAATCTTTATATTAAAATTAACAAACTATCATTTAGTTAAACAAATATAAAGCCCATTAATAGCCCATAGCCTAATTTCCACAAGTGTCGTTCTTTTGTCCAAACCCCAATTATGGTACAAAGCCCAATTACACCGTCTTTAATATTTAGTCCAACATCATGATTACTTTGGCTCAAATAAGCACAATAATAACTTAAGTACGAGACATTAATTTAAAAAGGAGAACATAACTTACATTGAGTATTTATCGCGTAGTGTTATACGGACAGAATTTCGACTTCAAAAACCCGTAAAATAACCTTTACATAACCCGAACTAATCTAATATAAAACTACCCTATACTATATATATATATATATATATATATATATATATATATATATATATATATATATATATATATATATATATATATATATATATATATATATATATATATATATATTATATTTATTTATTATTTATTACAGAGTATTATTATTATTATTTTTATTTACTCGCAGAATTCGTGACCTTTTATAGGTATTTTGGAATTTGGTAGCTCCACAAGTCGTGGAGTTTTTGGCATTCAAACTCCGCGAGTTGTGGAGTTTGAAAATCCAGCTCACAAACTTTTGGCTCCTAGCTTGTCAACATAATAAATATATAAATATAAAATATAAATAATTAATATAATTATTTATATATTATATTATATTCTTGTGCATAGCTGACTTGTAATTTTTGGTCCGTTGCGTCGGGCGTTGATAGTTGACTCATGTTCCGGTTCCGGATTTTCGAACGTCCTTGCGTACAATTTAATATCTTGTACTTTGCGTTTTGTAACTTGTACTCTTGTCATTTTTAGACGTTTTTCATCAATAAATTGAACCTTTTGAATTGTATCTTGTACATTTGAGCTTTTTGGACGTTTGTGTCTTCAAATCTTCGTTTTCGCCTTTTGTCTTCGCACTTATTTATTTAAACAATTACAATGAAAATATAATACAATTACATATGAAAACCTATTATTTAGGAGGGATATTGCTATGAAATATATGTTCCTTTTTAGCCTTATCAGTAGTAATAATAATAATAATAATAATAATAAAAAATAATAGTAATAATAATAAATAAGTAAATAAACTACCTTAAGTAAGAAATCAGCTTGCTAAAAAGGAAAATGACCCAGCTCAGATTCGATCCTACGACCTCCAGTACAAACATCAGTCCTCCATACCATTTATCTGTTTCGGTTTTTCTGATTATCTTTACAACCCATTCCATTAACCCATTTTCTATTAACTCCCTCTTCTTCATAAGTTTAAAATCGACCAGAGACCAATTCATGCTATCCACGAATTACTCATTCAGTTTTAATATTAAAAGTTGGTTCAAAAACAGTTTATAATCACGATTTTTACATTAACAGACACTCAGCAAAAAAATTAAAAACAAAACAGTTACCTGGTACCGAAAAAAATATGAAGAATGTGATCTTTGATTTTGAAATTGAAATGGTTTTAGGTCTCGATTCCTTCATGAAATATTTTCCAAATATCTCCTAGAAACTATCTGGATTCTTAATTTAACTCAAACATCAAAAGAAAGTCGAATTTTGCGGAGAACAGACTGTTTGACTTTTTATAAATAAACTTTGACTTCGAAAATTTGTCCTTGATTTGAAGAATTGAATGATGAGACTTTACAGAAAGTTTATGGGAAAGCTTTCTAAGAGGACTGCATTATTAGATTTTAATATATGACTCGAATTCATTACAGAGATGTCGTGAGGTGTTCTTCAAATTACATTTTGATTTTGGCTGAATTAAATTGAATTGCATTCGTAGAATATCATATAGGTGATCACATACTTATTTACAGCTAATGTGGTTAAATTAACATCTGTTGATAATTGATTTGCTCGACAAATTCTAAATTCTGTCAGAAGGAAAAATATAAAAAAATAATCGCCTTTAATCTGTTCTTGTTTGTTATATGGATAAATGGAATCGATTAGGTTAATCCAGCAGACAATCTGCATAGTTAAGATAATGACTAGCAACTGAATACATAATTATATATCAGTATTTATGTATATATTAGTAATTATCTGTACTTAGAATTGTATATCAATATTTTATATATCTAAATACTTGTATACGTATTTATATATCTATGTATCAGTATTTCGCATTCTGTGTATGTATTTATATAAATATGTATTTACATATCTGATTATATGTGTATAACTTGTAAATTTTGTTAATTACAAGTATAAATATATTAATATTACAATATCAATATTACTAATAATAAAATTATTGATAAAGGGACTAGTAATGATAATTAATAATATTAATACTAACAATAATGCTAATTTTAATAAATTTAATTAATAATAATGATTCTAATAATCTTATTAATGATACAAATAATAGCACTAGTTATAATAATCTTAATATTACTAATGAATATAATATTAATAATGATAGTAGTATAATAGTTTATATATATCAAATTTCATTGTTTGTGTAGTAATATTAATACTGATTTTTAGATATTATCATTTATTTTCAATGTAAGTAATACTAATATATCAATAACATTTTAACTTGTATGTAAATTTACTATGCAGAAATTATATCTTATTAATTATGTAATATTTAGTATTTATGTTATATATCTTATAAAACATTTATTAGATATTAAATATTTATATATATGTATATTTTATATATATATATTTATATATATATATTACAATATAATAATAGTGATTAATAGAAATCATATATATACATAATATCATGTACATGTTTATATTTACTCATTTTAATTGTACTTAATTATTCTATTTTACATTCTTAATTAATTAAAGTGTATTGTATTTATGTAAAGTGTTATATATATACTCTTATATTTATATTTATATCTATATATTTACTTACAACCAATTGTTCGTGAATCGTCGGAAATAGTCAATGGTCAAATGAATCTATGTAAACAGTTCAAGAAGTTTTGAGACTAAACATTACAGACTTTGCTTATCGTGTCGAAATCATTTAAAGATTAAGTTTAAATTTGATCGGAAATTTCTGGGTCATCACAGTACCTACCCGTTAAAGAAATTTCGTCCCGAAATTTGAGTGGGGTGGTCATGGCTAACAATAAAAATGTTTTCATGACTCATATGAGTTGATAAATAGAGTTTTATCATTATTGATTAATATGAATAAAACAATTCGATTATTCGAAGAGCACGAATGAAGCTATCACAAAATAGTGAAATGAGAAAATTAAAGATTCGTCATAACTTTTGACGTAGTCACATTTGGATTTAGAAAATAAGGTGCGTCTTAACTTTTGACGTTGTCTTGGTTGAATTCCGGAATTCAAGGGATTTAAAAGAAAATCTTTGGAAATCTAAAAGATTTGATTCTTCGGCGAATAAGGAATATAAGATCTCTATAATTAAATACGGTGATCTGTCTCGATTACTATGTCTGATATTTCCATTAAACTCTTCCGTTCCATTATTCTCATCATTCCTATACTTTCTTTCTTTGTTCGTACATCCAAAAGATTGTAAAAATGCTTAATTCTATTCTAATCCTTGATATTTTCCTAGTTATCATTTCTGTCATCCTTCTTTTCAATCTTCCATCAGGAAAATCTGTTTACTTCTACTATTACCTTGGCGTGATACTATTCTTAATTATACCGTGTCTTTATATTGTTATTCGTATTAATATCCACGGTTTGTAACTTCCGTGTTGTTATTGGGATTTATATTTTCTCTTATATTTTGGAGCTCTTTGCCTTTTTATTCTCTTCTCGATCTCTAGTAAAGCGAGTAATGGTCCAGAATTCATAAGTATGGAGTTTTGAATGAACTCAATGTTCTAAACAAGAAAGAATGTAATAGCACGATTTGATTTGTCAAATTACCAGAATCACTGAGAATAGAACTATCAAGCATATATTTTCTTGATATGTTCAGAAGTTAAGCAGAATGAAAGAGTTATGTAATATGGCACGTGATGACGTTATGATCTGTGAATCATCACGTCCCATTAGAAACTCAGCATGACTTACTGTAATATAATCACGTTGATCAAGTGTCATTATATTATACTAACTCATGCATCAATTTCCAACACTACTTCAAAATCATTCATAATTCAAACTCGAAAGTTTACTGAATATAGAAACTACCAGTTTCTTATATGATGTAACACTGATATCACAAAGAGATTAATGATTTCAGGTAAGAATAGTTATGAAAATATCTTCAGAAATATGGAGGATATTTATAATGAAATATACGATGATACCTTGGAATTTCTAATATCGAAGGATGGTGAAGAAAATTGGTCCGCAAGAGTTTAGAGTCAGAAGCAAGGTATTCAATAATGACTTCAGCCGATAATGAATCTTTTGGATTCTTTGAAGGCAGGTTTAGTCTTTGTGATTTGTCCACAGCTTCCTGATAATGCTAAAAACGAACATATATTTCATAGCATTATCCCTCAAAAAAGACAAGCTTTTAGTTGCAATTGTCCTATTTACAAGTGATATTCGTTTAAATAATAAAAGGTGAAGACAAAAGACAGATTCGACGAATTGAAGACGCAAACGACCAAAAAACTCAAAAGTACAAAATACAATCAAAGAGGTTCCAATTATTGATAAGAAACGTCTCAGAATTACAAGAGTACAAGATTCAAAACGCAAAGTACAAGATATTAAATTGTACGCAAGGACGTTCGAAAATCCGGAACCGGGACCAGAGTCAACTCTCAACGCTCGACGCAACGGACTAAAAATTACAAGTTAACTATGTATATAAATATAATATAATATATAATTAATTATATAAATTATATATATATTTTATTTATATATTAAAACCGTCGGCAAAGAAGATCCAAAAAGGGATGAGCTGTAAAAGCAAACTCCGCGACTTGCGGAGTTTGAAGGGCAAAAATACCGCGACTCGCGGAGCCCCAAATTCTGAAAATTCCTATAAAAGCTCGCGCATTCTGAATGTTTTATATATCCTTTAATCTCTCTATCTAAACGTATATATATATATATATATATATATATATATATATATATATATATATATATATATATATATATATATTTTAATTTTAATTTTAATTTTAATTTCTAATAATAAGGGTATGTTAGCGAATGTTGTACGGGTGTAAGTCGAAATTCTGTCCGTGTAACGCTACGCTATTTTTAATCATTGTAAGTTATGTTCAACCTTTTTAATTTAATGTCTCATAGCTAAGTTATTATTATGCTTATTTAAATCGAAGTAATCATGATGTTGGGCTAATTACTAAAATTGGGTAATTGGGCTTTGTACCATAATTGGGGTTTGGACAAAAGAACGACACTTGTGGAAATTAGACTATGGGCTATTAATGGGATTTATATTTGTTTAACTAAATGATAGTTTGTTAATTTTAATATAAAGATTTACAATTGGATGTCCCTATAAATAACCATATACACTCAATCGGACATGATGGGCGGGGTATTTATATGTACGAATAATCGTTCATTTAACCGGACACGGGAATGGATTAATAGTCATTAGAATTATTAAAACAGGGGTGAAATTATGTACAAGGATACTTGGCATAATTGATAACAAAGTATTAAAACCTTGGGTTACACGCAGTCGATAACCTGGTGTAATTATTAAACAAAGTATTAAAATCTTGTTACAGTTCAAGTCCCCAATTAGTTAGAATATTTGACTTCGGGTATAAGGATAATTTGACGAGGATACCCGCACTTTATATTTATGACTGATGGACTGTTATGGACAAAAACCAGACATACATATTAAATAATCCAGGACAAAGGACAATTAACCCATGTGCATAAAACTAAAATCAACACGTCAAACATCATGATTACAGAAGTTTAAATAAGCATAATTATTTTATTTCATATTTAATTTCCTTTATTTTACATTTAATTGCACTTCTAATTATCGCACTTTTATTTATTGTCATTGTATTTAATTGCACTTTTAATTATTGTACTTTTTAATTATCGCAATTTTATTTTATCGCACTTTTATTTATCGCAATTTCCTTATCGTTATTTACTTTACGCTTTAAATTAAGGTATATTTATTTTTATTATTTTACATTAGGTTTTAACTGCGACTAAAGTTTTTAAAATCGATAAACTGGTCATTAAACGGTAAAAACCCACCTTTTATAATAATAATATTACTTATTTATATATTTGTATTTTTATAAATTAAAACTAATATAGCGTTAAGCTTTGTTTAAAGATTTTCCCTGTGGAACGAACCGGACTTACTAAAAACTACACTACTGTACGATTAGGTACACTGCCTATAAGTGTTGTAGCAAGGTTTAAGTATATCCATTCTATAAATAAATAAATATCTTGTGTAAAATTGTATCGTATTTAATATTTTTTCGTTGTAAAAATAAAGCTATTTTATATACACCTCGCATAACATCAAGTATTTTTGGCGTCGCTGCCGGGGAACGCCGAAGTGAAACGCCACATAAAAAAAGAAAGAGATTTTTATTAAGTTTTATTTAGTTTTTGTAAAAATACATTTTAAATATTAAAAAATATAAAAATTTAAAAACTGAAAAAAAATATATATAAATCTATTTTTAAGATTTTTATTTATAAAATTATAAAGTATTTCTATATAAGTTTTATAAAAATATAATTATTAAAAACAGAAAAATATATAAAATATAATTTAAAAAAACTACAGAACCTGTCGAACGAAACTTGTGCATTTAAAATTCTAACCTCCGCGACTCGCAGGTTTATTTGGTACGTGGCACCGCAACTCGCGGAGCCGCCCTGACTCGTATGACCAGAACCCTAATCTGCATTAATTACGGAGTATTATTTATTATTATTAATTAATTTGTATTTAGGGTTAAATATTTAATTCATTTAGTATTTAATTTAAGTTTTAATTAATTTGTAATATTAAGTTTAATTAGTTTTATTAATATATAAAAATTAATACATTTATAATATAAATATATAAAAATAATATTTTTATAAAATTAAATAATTTTATCAATTTTAATCTTATTTTTATTCTTATTTTTTTAATCGCTTATTCGTAATTTTTGTATTTTTATCATTCGTATTTAGTTTTAAGTCATAGTTTTTGCCATAGTTATTTTTACTTCTAGATTTTTAGGCTTTGCCGTAAAATCCCTTAAGTGCTTTCTCTTTAGACTAAGATTTAGGTGCTTTAGAATTTTGCGACGCCGTTCGACGCGCTACTTTCTTATTTTTATTTTTCGACGCCTTTTACCTATGTATCAATTATCACTCCAATTAGTAATCTCAATTTGCAATTTTAATTTTAAGTTAGTGATAGTAATAAGGTTGGGTTAGTCAAGTGTTTTAAAGTTTTATAAGTCACTCTTTTTCTTTCTTATTTTTCGACGCCTTTTATTTTTTTTTTCAACCCTTTTCTTTTTCGACCTTTTTCGACGCGCTCTTTTTCTTTCTTATTTCTCGACATCCTAGTTTTTAGGACATAGATTTTTATTCTATTTCTTATCTAAATTTCTTTAAATTACGAAAATTTATTTTAAGTGGTTAAATTGATAGACATCAAAATTTTCTGGTTCGTAGTAATAGTTGGATTTGTACATGGACCGGGTTATTGGAGCCAAACAGTACTCAATTATATTGAGACCAAACGAATCCTGCCCCTCTGCTGCATCTTTTGGCTATTCAAAACGTGGACAAAATCAGAAAAGTCTATTAATTGGATAACTTATATAATTTTTATTCCTTTTTAAAAACTAATAGGATATTCAGTGAATGCACCGAGCAAGACGTTCACCACCTTTTGTACGTTCACCACCTGTAACTCGATCAAGACATCTAGCAAATATTGTTGCCGTTGATTTTTCTTTAGAATCATCATCCAGTCGACCAAGTACTCCAATTCAAATTTCCGATAATCCATTTTTTGAACCCGACCTCACAATTGAGAATCCGGAGAATATTCCGGGACAATTCATAGATCCTGAACCATTAATTTTTCCTCCGGAACCACCAATCATTCAAACAGAGATTGTTGAGGAACGAACCATTAAATCAGAATCCTCTAGTGATTCAGATTCAACAAATTCAATCATGGAAAATCTGGAACCTTTAAGTATGGAAGACCGAATGAGAGCTAAACGCACTGGCCAAGGTCACGCAATTACTCATCCGGACATTAATGCCCCAGATTATGAAATCAAATGACAAATTCTACACATGGTAACTAATCAATGCCAATTTAGTGGTGCGCCGAAGGAAGATCTAAATGAACATCTTTGTACCTTTAATAGGATCTGCACACTATTTAAAATAAGAGAAGTTGAGGATGAACAGATATATCTCATGTTATTTGTAGTGACCCGAACTTTTCCATGTTTATATATATTAATTGAGATTGATATTTACATGATTAAATGTTTCTAACATGTTAAGCAATCAAACTTGTTAAGACTTGATTAATTGAAATATGTTTCATATAGACAATTGACCACCCAAGTTGACCGGCGATTCACGAACGTTAAAACTTGTAAAAACGACATGACGATATATATATGGATATACATATGGTTAACATGAGATTATGATAAGTAAGTATCTCCATAAGTATATTAACAATGAGTTATATACATATAAACAAGACTACTAACTTAAGGATTTCGAAACGAGACATATATGTAACGATTATCGTTGTAACGACATTTAAATGTATATATATCATATTAAGATATATTAATATATCATAATATCTTGATAATATAATAATTTAACATCTCATTAGATATAATAAACAATGGGTTAACAACATTAATTGAGATCGTTAACTTAAAGGTTTCAAAACAACACTTACATGTAACGACTAACGATGGCTTAACGACTCAGTTAAAATATATATACATGTAGTGTATTTAGATGTATTAAAATACTTTTGGAAGACTTCAAGACATATATCAAAACACTCATACTTAACAAAAATGGTTACAGTTACTTTTCCATTCTTTTCTTTCATCAAGAATTCTAGTCGTATTCTTACCCGTATTATACACAGCTTCAAAACGTACTTACTATGAGTATATACCAATAGGAACTAGCATGGGATTCCACTCTTGATTATGTCATGTATGACTAATCAATTTTAACTTCTACCATGAGCTAGTCAACTAACTAGAACTCCTTTTAACCCCACTCACCACTCACCAATTACCACTCATCATTCACTCCATTTCAATTCCAATTCTCTTTCTAATTCTCTCTCAACACACACACACACACTATTATGAACGTATTTTTCCAGTAGTTAATCATCATCTTCATCAAAAATCACTTCAAGAATCAAGCTATAATCATCATAGGAAGAACACTTCAAGAACACTTCAAAAATCCCTTCAAGTTTACTAATTTACTTCCAAGCTTTCTAATCCATTCCAAGTAATCATCTAAGATCAAGAAACCTTTGTTATATACAGTAGGTTATCTTTCTTAATCAAGGTAATATTCTTATTCAAACTTTGATTCAATTTCTATAACTATAAACTATCTTAATTCGAGTAAAAATCTTACTTGAACTTGTTTTTGTGTCATGATCCTACTTCAAGAACTTTCAAGCCATCCAAGATCCCTTTAAGCTAGATCATTTCTTGTCACTTCCAGTAGGTTTACCTACTAAACTTAAGGTAGTAATGATGTTCATAACATCATTCGATTCATATATATAAAACTATCTTATTCGAAGGTTTAAACTCGTAATCACTAGAACATAGTTTAGTTAATTCTAAACTTGTTCGCAAACAAAAGTTAATCCTTCTAACTTGACTTTTAAAATTAACTACACACATGTTCTATATCTATATGATATGCTAACTTAATGATTTAAAACCTGGAAACACGAAAAACACCGTAAAACCGGATTTACGCCGTCGTAGTAACACCGCGGGCTGTTTTGGGTTAGTTAATTAAAAACTATGATAAACTTTGATTTAAAAGTTGTTATTCTGAGAAAATGATTTTTATTATGAACATGAAACTATATCCAAAAATTATGGTTAAACTCAAAGTGGAAGTATGTTTTCTAAAATGGTCATCTAGACGTCGTTCTTTCGACTGAAATGACTACCTTTACAAAAACGACTTGTAACTTATTTTTCCGACTATAAACCTATACTTTTTATGTTTAGATTCATAAAATAGAGTTCAATATGAAACCATAGCAATTTTATTCACTCAAAACGGATTTAAAATGAAGAAGTTATGGGTAAAACAAGATTGGATAATTTTTCTCATTTTAGCTACGTGAAAATTGGTAACAAATCTATTCCAATCAAAACTTAATCAACTTTTATTGTATATTATGTAATCTTGAGATACCATAGACACGTATACAATGTTTCGACCTATCATGTCGACACATCTATATATATTTCGGAACAACCATAGACACTCTATATGTGAATGTTGGAGTTAGCTATACAGGGTTGAGGTTGATTCCAAAATATATATAGTTTGAGTTGTGATCAATACTGAGATACGTATACACTGGGTCGTGGATTGATTCAAGATATTATTTATCGATTTATTTCTATACATCTAACTGTGGACAACTAGTTGTAGGTTACTAACGAGGACAACTGACTTAATAAACTTAAAACATCAAAATATATTAAAAGTGTTGTAAATATATTTTAAACATACTTTGATATATATGTATATATTGTTATAGGTTCGTGAATCAACCAGTGGCCAAGTCTTACTTCCCGATGAAGTAAAAATCTGTGAAAGTGAGTTATAATCCCACTTTTAAAATCTAATATTTTTGGGATGAGAATACATGCAGGTTTTATAAATGATTTACAAAATAGACACAAGTACGTGAAACTACATTCTGTGGTTGAATTATCGAAATCGAATATGCCCCTTTTTATTAAGTCTGGTAATCTAAGAATTAGGGAACAGACACCCTAATTGACGCGAATCCTAAAGATAGATCGATTGGGCCTAACAAACCCCATCCAAAGTACCGGATGCTTTAGTACTTCGAAATTTATATCATATCCGAAGGGTGTCCCGGAATGATGGGGATATTCTTATATATATGCATCTTGTTAATGTCGGTTAACAGGTGTTCACCATATGAATGATTTTTATCTCTATGTATGGGATGTGTATTGAAATATGAAATCTTGTGGTATATTATTACGATTTGATACATATAGGTTAAACCTATAACTCACCAACATTTTTGTTGATGTTTAAAGCATGTTTATTCTCAGGTGAATACTAAGAGCTTCCGCTGTTGCATACTAAAATAAGGACAAGATTTGGAGTCCATGTTTGTATGATATTATGTAAAAACTGCATTCAAGAAACTAATTTCGATGTAACATATTTGTATTGTAAACCATTATGTAATGGTCGTGTGTAAACATGATATTTTAGATTATCATTATTTGATAATCTACGTAAAGCTTTTAAACCTTTATTTATGAAATAAAGGTTATGGTTTGTTTTAAAAATGAATGCAGTCTTTGAAAAACGTCTCATATAGAGGTCAAAACCTCGCAACGAAATCAATTAATATGGAACGTTTTTAATCAATAAGAACGGGACATTTCAGTTGGTATCCGAGTGTTGGTCTTAGAGAACCAGAAAATTTACATTAGTGTGTCTTATCGAGTTTGTTAGGATGCATTAGTGAGTCTGGACTTCGACCGTGTTTTTTTTAAAAATGATTGCTTAACATTTTTGTTGGAAACTATATATTTTTAACATATGAATATTATGTAATATATTAATCTCTTAACGTGTTTGATATTATGTGATAGATGTCTACCTCTAGAATAAGTCCCATTGACTCATCTAATAATAATGAAGAGTCAAATGTAAATTGGAATGATTCGTGGACTGATTCACAAGTTCCCGAAGAGGAACCGGAAGAAGAGTCGGAACCGGAAGAAGAATCGGAACCGGAAGAAGAATTGGAACCGGAAGAAGAAATAGAACCGGTGGGGGAAATAATAAAACGGTTAAGTAAAAGGGAATCCTCAACCAACCGACCAAGGTTAATTATGGTCAATGGTGTTTCCGCCAAGGAAGCAAAATATTGGGAGGATTACCAATTCTCCGATGAATCGGATTCCGACGAGAATTCCGATGATGTTATAGAAATTACCCCAACTGAATTTAAAAAGGCAAAAGAAAATAATAAGGGAAAGGGCATAAAAATAGAGAAATCTAATTCCAACCCCGATGAACTTTATATGTATCGTCAACCCCCGAAGTCCTTAAGTTGTAACAATGACCCGGGAACCTCTAAACCACCAGGTTTTTCTAAACCAATGTGGACAACGACGGCTCGTATTAGGGGAACATCATATATCCCTAGAAACTTGGCAAAACGAACCAAAACCGAACAAGAAGAAACGAACGAGTCGGAATAAGATAGTTGTATTCGTGTGGTGTAATATATGTAATATAGTGTGCTTATGTTTTATGATATATGTAAAAATTGCTTGTATTAATAAGTATTTTTTATGAATCTAACTCTTGTCTATTTTACAGTATAAAAACACAAAATAGATAGACAACCCAATATTTTAAGAGACCTACCCGGAGACATGATTGATGAAATCTTGTCTAGAGCCGGTCAGAATTCCTCGGCACAACTATTTAAGGCGAGATCAGTTTGTAAGACATTCGAAGAACGTTCCAAGAATGCCTTGGTTTATAAAAGGCTTTCGTTCGAAAGATGGGGGATATCACATTGGGAAATCCATAAGTTACGATGTGTTTACTTTGACGCATATATTGCGGGGAACCCAAATGCTATTTTACGCAACGGGTTAAGAAATTATTTTGACTCAGTATATCCGAATATAGGACTTCGTGATTTAGAAAAAGCGGCTAACATGCAACATAAAGAAGCATGTTATGCTTACGGGTTAGTAATGTTCGCTTCTCACCAAAGTGATAACAAGAACATCGGGCTACAACTATTAAACAAAACGTTCCCACAAGTGACGGAGTCGGTAATTGGGGTAAGAAATGAGGTTTTTAGGTTATTACGAGACTGTTGGTCATTACGTAACCCTCGTCCCTTTGACGACGTTACAACACGCTGTCTTATCAACTGCCATAACGGTTATGTTCCACAAGACCAAGGATGGGAAGTAGTCCTAGTAAAACCAGAATGCATGACTTGTTTCTGGACGTATGAATTACGTGTCTTTATTGCCTTTGCTGAACGACTTGTGTACTAGCTAGAATTATCTTCACAACTATCTTGTATCAAAGTTATGGTGTGCTATATTTCATACTTTATGTAAAATAAGCGGTATTGTAAGTTTGTAAAATATTGTATAAAAGTTTGAACGCGAAATATTATTACAATCAGTTTTTCATATAGAATTGTAGTAGTTGAATTGTATATTAGCTACTAAGTATGAACTTAACGGGTAGGTACTACCCGAATTTAAACTTATAAAACGCTAATATGAAGAAAAAGCTTTTATAAATGAGTTCATATTATGCTACGAAATACTAGTAACTACTCTTAATATTCTGTATGATTAACTTGTTCCATTTGACTATTTTGAAGGAAATGGCTCCGACTACTCGACACACCGTGAATATGAATGAAGAGGAATTCCGTACTTTTCTAGCTTCAAACATAGCCGCAGTACAGGCTGCGCTACATACCAACAATAACCTTGGATCTGGCAGTACAGAAAATTGTGTAGGATGCACCTACAAAGAATTCACTGCCTGCAAACCTTTGGAATTTGATGGAACCGAAGGACCGATCGGATTGAAACGGTGGACCGAGAAGGTCGAATCGGTGTTTGCCATAAGTAAGTGTACTGAAGAGGACAAAGTGAAGTACGCTACGCATACCTTCACAGGTTCTGCGTTAACATGGTGGAATACCTATCTAGAGCAAGTGGGACAAGATGATGCGTACGCACTATCGTGGTCAGCATTCAAGCACTTGATGAACGAGAAGTACCGTCCCAGAACCGAGGTCAATAAGCTCAAGACAGAACTTAGAGGGTTACGAACCCTAGGATTTGATATTACCACGTACGAAAGACGATTCACAGAATTGTGCCTATTGTGTCCGGGAGCATTCGAAAATGAGGAAGAGAAGATCGACGCGTTTGTGAAAGGATTACTGGAAAGAATCCAAGAAGATATAAGTTCACACGAGCCCGCCTCCATACAACAGGCATGTATAATGGCTCACAAACTAGTGAACCAGATTGAAGAAAGAATTAAAGAACAGACTGCTGAAGAGGCCAATGTGAAGCAAGTCAAAAGAAAGTGGGAGGAAAACGGTGATAAGAATCACCAATACAACAACAACAGCAATTACAACAATAATCGCAACAATTATCCCAACAATCGCAACATCAATCGCAACTACAACAAACGGCCCAACAACAACAACAACAACAACAACAACAACAGCAACTACAACAATCATCCCAACAACATAATAACCGCAACAACAACAACAATCAGAAGCAGCTATGCCAAAGGTGTGAAAAGTATCACTCGGGGTTCTGCACCAAATTTTTCAACAAGTGTAAAAGAAATGGTCATAGCGCGGTGAAGTATGAGGTCTACGGACCAGGGGTTAATAGAACGAAAGGAACAAATGGTGTCGGAACAAGTAATGGCGGAGCAAGTAGTGTCGGAGCAAGTTATGCCAATGTAGTTTGTTATAAATGTGGAAAACCGGGTCACATTATTAGAAATTACCCGAACCAGGAGAACACGAATGGACAAGGCTGCAGAAGAGTTTTCAATATTAATGCAGCAGAGGCACAGGAAGACCCGGAGCTTGTTACGGGTACGTTTCTTATTGACAATAAATCTGCTTACGTTTTATTTGATTCGGGTGCGGATAGAAGCTATATGAGTAGAAATTTTTGTGCTAAATTAAGTTGTCCATTGATGCCTTTGGATAGTAAATTTTTACTCGAATTAGCAAATGGTAAATTAATTTCAGCAGATAATATATGTCGGAATCGAGAAATTAAACTGGTTAGCGAAACATTTAAGATTGATTTGATACCAGTAGAGTTAGGGAGTTTTGATGTGATAATCGGTATGGACTGGTTGAAAGAAGTGAAAGCAGAGATCGTTTGTTACAAAAATGCAATTCGCATTATACGAGAAAAAGGAAAACCCTTAATGGGGTACGGAGAAAAGGGCAACACGAAGCTACATATTATTAGTAATTTGAAGGCACAAAAACTAATAAGAAAAGGTTGCTATGCTGTTCTAGCACACGTCGAGAAAGTACAAACTGAAGAAAAGAGCATCAATGATGTTCCCATTGCAAAAGAATTTCCCGATGTATTTCCGAAAGAATTACCGGGATTACCCCCACAGCGATCCATTGAATTTCAAATAGATCTTGTACCAGGAGCTGCACCAATAGCTCGTGCTCCTTACAGACTCGCACCCAGCGAGATGAAAGAACTGCAAAGCCAATTACAAGAACTTTTAAAGCGTGGTTTCATTCGACCAAGCACATCACCGTGGGGAGCTCCTGTTTTGTTTGTCAAGAAGAAAGATGGTACATTCAGGTTGTGTATCGACTACCGAGAGTTGAACAAACTTACCATCAAGAACCGCTACCCACTACCGAGAATCGATGACTTATTTGATCAACTACAAGGCTCGTCTGTTTATTCAAAGATTGACTTACGTTCCGGGTATCATCAAATGCGGGTGAAAGAAGATGATATTCCGAAGACTGCTTTCAAAACACGTTACGGTCATTACGAGTTTATGGTCATGCCGTTTAGTTTAACTAATGCACCAGCTGTGTTCATGGACCTTATGAACCGAGTGTGTGGACCATACCTTGACAAGTTTGTCATTGTTTTCATTGATGACATACTTATTTACTCAAAGAATGACCAAGAACACGGTGAACATTTGAGAAAGGTGTTAGAAGTATTGAGGAAGGAAGAATTGTACGCTAAGTTTTCAAAGTGTGCATTTTGGTTGGAAGAAGTTCAATTCCTCGGTCACATAGTGAACAAAGAAGGTATTAAGGTGGATCCGGCAAAGATAGAAACTGTTGAAAAGTGGGAAACCCCAAAAACTCCGAAACACATACGCCAGTTTTTAGGACTAGCTGGTTACTACAGAAGGTTCATCCAAGACTTTTCCAGAATAGCAAAACCCTTGACTGCATTAACGCATAAAGGGAAGAAATTTGAATGGAATGATGAACAAGAGAAAGTGTTTCAGTTATTGAAGAAAAAGCTAACTACGGCACCTATATTATCATTGCATGAAGGGAATGATGATTTTGTGATTTACTGTGACGCATCAAAGCAAGGTCTCAGTTGTGTATTAATGCAACGAACGAAGGTGATTGCTTATGCGTCTAGACAATTGAAGATTCACGAACAAAATTATACAACGCATGATTTGGAATTAGGCGCGGTTGTTTTTGCATTAAAGACTTGGAGGCACTACTTATATGGGGTCAAAAGTATTATATATACCGACCACAAAAGTCTTCAACACATATTTAATCAGAAACAACTGAATATGAGGCAGCGTAGGTGTATTGAATTATTGAATGATTACGACTTTGAGATTCGTTACCACCCGGGGAAGGCAAATGTGGTAGCCGATGCCTTGAGCAGGAAGGACAGAGAACCCATTCGAGTAAAATCTATGAATATAATGATTCATAATAACCTTACTACTCAAATAAAGGAGGCGCAACAAGGAGTTTTAAAAGAGGGAAATTTAAAGGATGAAATACCCAAAGGATCGGAGAAACATCTTAATATTCGGGAAGACGGAACCCGGTATAGGGCTGAAAGGATTTGGGTACCAAAATTTGGAGATATGAGAGAAATGGTACTTAGAGAAGCTCATAAAACCAGATACTCAATACATCCTGGAACGGGGAAGATGTACAAGGATCTCAGGAAATATTTTTGGTGGCCGAGTATGAAAGCCGATGTTGCTAAATATGTAGGAGAATGTTTGACGTGTTCTAAGGTCAAAGCTGAGCATCAGAAACCATCAGGTCTACTTCAACAACTCGAAATCCCGGAATGGAAATGGGAAAACATTACCATGGATTTCATCACTAAATTGCCGAGGACTGCAAGTGGTTTTGATACTATTTGGGTAATAGTTGATCGTCTCACCAAATCAGCACATTTCCTGCCAATAAGAGAAGATGACAAGATGGAGAAGTTAGCACGACTGTATTTGAAGGAAGTCGTCTCCAGACATGGAATACCAATCTCTATTATCTCTGATAGGGATGGCAGATTTATTTCAAGATTCTGGCAGACATTACAGCAAGCATTAGGAACTCGTCTAGACATGAGTACTGCCTATCATCCACAAACTGATGGGCAGAGTGAAAGGACGATACAAACGCTTGAAGACATGCTATGAGCATGTGTTATTGATTTCGGAAACAGTTGGGATCGACATCTACCATTAGCAGAATTTTCCTACAACAACAGCTACCATTTAAGCATTGAGATGGCGCCGTTTGAAGCACTTTATGGTAGAAAGTGCAGGTCTCCGATTTGTTGGAGTGAAGTGGGGGATAGACAAATTACGGGTCTGGAGATTATACAAGAAACTACCGAGAAGATCATCCAAATTCAACAACGGTTGAAAACCGCCCAAAGTTGACAAAAGAGCTACGCTGACATTAAAAGAAAAGATATAGAATTTGAAATTGGAGAGATGGTCCTGCTTAAAGTTGCACCTTGGAAAGGCGTTGTTCGATTTGGTAAACGAGGGAAATTAAATCCAAGGTATATTGGACCATTCAAGATTATTGATCGTGTCGGACCAGTAGCTTACCGACTTGAGTTACCTCAACAACTCGCGGCTGTACATAACACTTTCCACATCTCGAATTTGAAGAAATGTTTTGCTAAAGAAGATCTCACTATTCCGTTAGATGAAATCCAAATCAACGAAAAACTCCAATTCATCGAAGAACCCATCAAAATAATGGATCGTGAGGTTAAAAGACTTAAGCAAAACAAGATACCAATTGTTAAGGTTCGATGGAATGCTCGTAGAGGACCCGAGTTCACCTGGGAGCGTGAAGATCAGATGAAGAAGAAATACCCGCATCTATTTCCAGAAGATTCGTCAACACCTTCAACAGCTTAAAATTTCGGGACGAAATTTATTTAACGGGTAGGTACTGTAGTGACCCGAACTTTTCCATGTTTATATATATTAATTGAGATTGATATTTACATGATTAAATATTTCCAACATGTTAAGCAATCAAACTTGTTAAGACTTGATTAATTGAAATATGTTTCATATAGACAATTGACCACCCAAGTTGACCCGCGATTCACGAACGTTAAAACTTGTAAAAACGACATGACGATATATATATGGATATACATATGGTTAACATGAGATTATGATAAGTAAGTATCTTCATAAGTATATTAACAATGAGTTATATACATATAAACAAGACTACTAACTTAAGGATTTCGAAACGAGACATATATGTAACGATTATCGTTGTAACGACATTTAAATGTATATATATCATATTAAGATATATTAATATATCATAATATCATGATAATATAATAATTTAACATCTCATTAGATATAATAAACAATGGGTTAACAACATTAATTGAGATCGTTAACTTAAAGGTTTCAAAACAACACTTACATGTAACGACTAACGATGACTTAACGACTCAGTTAAAATGTATATACATGTAGTGTATTTATATGTATTAAAATACTTTTGGAAGACTTCAAGACATATATCAAAACACTCATACTTAACGAAAATGGTTACAGTTACTTTTCCATTCTTTTCTTTCATCAAGAATTCTAGTCGTATTCTTACCCGTATTATACACAGCTTCAAAACGTACTTACTATGAGTATATACCAATAGGAACTAGCATGGGATTCCACTCTTGATTATGTCATGTATGACTAATCAATTTTAACTTCTACCATGAGCTAGTCAACTAACTAGAACTCCTTTTAACCCCACTCACCACTCACCAATTACCACTCATCATTCACTCCATTTCACTTCCAATTCTCTTTCTAATTCTCTCTCAACACACACACACTATTATGAACGTATTTTTCCAGTATTTAATCATCATCTTCATCAAAAATTACTTCAAGAATCAAGCTATAATCATCATAGGAAGAACACTTCAAGAACACTTCAAAAATCCCTTCAAGTTTACTAATTTACTTCCAAGCTTTCTAATCCATTCCAAGTAATCATCTAAGATCAAGAAACCTTTGTTATATACAGTAGGTTATCTTTCTTATTCAAGGTAATATTCATATTCAAACTTTGATTCAATTTCTATAACTATAAACTATCTTAATTCGAGTAAAAATCTTACTTGAACTTGTTTTTGTGTCATGATCCTACTTCAAGAACTTTCAAGCCATCCAAGATCCTTTGAAGCTAGATCATTTCTTGTCACTTCCAGTAGGTTTACCTACTAAACTTGAGGTAGTAATGATGTTCATAACATCATTCGATTCATATATATAAAACTATCTTATTCGAAGGTTTAAACTCGTAATCACTAGAACATAGTTTAGTTAATTCTAAACTTGTTCGCAAACAAAAGTTAATCCTTCTAACTTGACTTTTAAAATTAACTACACACATGTTCTATATCTATATGATATGCTAACTTAATGATTTAAAACCTGAAAACACGAAAAACACCGTAAAACCGGATTTACGCCGTCGTAGTAACACCGCGGGCTGTTTTGGGTTAGTTAATTAAAAACTATGATAAACTTTGATTTAAAAGTTGTTATTCTGAGAAAATGATTTTTATTATGAACATGAAACTATATCCAAAAATTATGGTTAAACTCAAAGTGGAAGTATGTTTTCTAAAATGGTCATCTAGACGTCGTTCTTTCGACTGAAATGACTACCTTTACAAAAATGACTTGTAACTTATTTTTCCGACTATAAACCTATACTTTTTCTGTTTAGATTCATAAAATAGAGTTCAATATGAAACCATAGCAATTTGATTCACTCAAAACGGATTTAAAATGAAGAAGTTATGGGTAAAACAAGATTGGATAATTTTTCTCATTTTAGCTACGTGAAAATTGGTAACAAATCTATTCCAATCATAACTTAATCAACTTGTATTGTATATTATGTAATCTTGAGATACCATAGACACGTATACAATGTTTCGACCTATCATGTCGACACATCTATATATATTTCGGAACAACCATAGACACTCTATATGTGAATGTTGGAGTTAGCTATACAGGGTTGAGGTTGATTCCAAAATATATATAGTTTGAGTTGTGATCAATACTGAGATACGTATACACTGGGTCGTGGATTGATTCAAGATAATATTTATCGATTTATTTCTGTACATCTAACTGTGGACAACTAGTTGTAGGTTACTAACGAGGACAGCTGACTTAATAAACTTAAAACATCAAAATATATTAAAAGTGTTGTAAATATATTTTAAACATACTTTGATATATATGTATATATTGTTATAGGTTCGTGAATCAACCAGTGGCCAAGTCTTACTTCCCGACGAAGTAAAAATCTGTGAAAGTGAGTTATAGTCCCACTTTTAAAATCTAATATTTTTGGGATGAGAATACATGCATGTTTTATAAATAATTTACAAAATAGACACAAGTACGTGAAACTACATTCTATGGTTGAATTATCGAAATCGAATATGCCCCTTTTTATTAAGTCTGGTAATCTAAGAATTAGGGAACAGACACCCTAATTGACGCGAATCCTAAAGATAGATCTATTGGGCCTAACAAACCCCATCCAAAGTACCGGATGCTTTAGTACTTCGAAATTTATATCATATCCGAAGGGTGTCCCGGAATGATGGGGATATTCTTATATATATGCATCTTGTTAATGTCGGTTACCAGGTGTTCACCATATAAATGATTTTTATCTCTATGTATGGGATGTGTATTGAAATATGAAATCTTGTGGTCTATTGTTACGATTTGATACATATAGGTTAAACCTATAACTCACCAACATTTTTGTTGACGTTTAAAGCATGTTTATTCTCAGGTGAATACTAAGAGCTTCCGCTGTTGCATACTAAAATAAGGACAAGATTTGGAGTCCATGTTTGTATGATATTGTGTAAAAACTGCATTCAAGAAACTGATTTCGATGTAACATATTTGTATTGTAAACCATTATGTAATGGTCGTGTGTAAACAGGATATTTTCGATTATCATTATTTGATAATCTACGTAAAGCTTTTAAACCTTTATTTATGAAATAAAGGTTATGGTTTGTTTTAAAAATGAATGCAGTCTTTGAAAAACGTCTCATATAGAGGTCAAAACCTCGCAACGAAATCAATTAATATGGAACGTTTTTAATCAATAAGAACGGGACATTTCATTATTTCCCTGGACTTTAAAGGGAGAAGCCAAAGATTGGTTGGAATCGTTACCTGAAGGGGCGATTGATTCATGAGATGTTTTAGTTGAAAAATTTCTTAAACAATTCTTTCCGGCATCTAAAGCCGTAAGACTTCAAGGAGAGATTGTTACGTTCACACATAAACCAAATGAAACTCTATATGAGGCGTGGACCAGATTTGGAAAGTTATTGAGAGGATGTCCGCAACATGGTTTAGACACTTGTCAAATAGTACAAATATTCTACAAAGGATGCGACATCACTACAAGGAAAGACATCGATATAGCAGCTGGTGGTTCTATTATGAAGAAAACAGAAACTGATGCTTACAAAATTATTGATAACACTGCTTCCCACTCACATGAGTGGCACCAAGAAAAAGATATCGTCAGATCATCTAAAGCAGCTAGAGCCGATTCTAGCCATGACTTAGATTCCATTTCAGTAAAGATAGATGCTGTCGAGAGACGAATGGAAAAGATGAATAAAGATATACACTCAATATGAATTAGTTGTGAGCAGTGTGGAGGACCACATTTGATAAAAGATTGTCTCAGTATTGAACTAACAATGGAATAAAGAGAGAATGTTTCATATCTAAACCAAAGGCCTGGAAATAATTATTAGAATAATTATCAACCGCCAAGACCAATTTACAATCAAAACCAGAATTATAACCAAAATATTCCATACAACAACCAACAAGGTCCTAGTAATCAACAAGTATCCAATAATACTTACAATCAGCAAAGATCTAATTTTCAAAACAAACCACCACAAACCGATGATAAAAAGCCGAATTTAGAAGATATGATGACGAAGCTAGTTGAAACTCAAACGCAGTTTTTCATATCTCAGAAACAAACCAATGAACAAAATGCTCAAGTATTTAGAAATCAACAAGCTTCTATTCAAAATTTGGAACAAGAAGTAAGTAACCTAGCAAGGTTAATAGGTGAAAGAAAACCGGGAAGTCTACCTAGTGATACAAACGCTAACCCCCGGAATGAAACAGCTAAAGCCATTACCACAAGAAGTGGTACAACACTTAAACCACCTGAAACACCTGTAATTTCTGATGAAGCTATTCCTACTCCACAAGAACCACAACCTGAACAAGATAGGAAATAGAACCGGTAGTTGAAAAGGTTAATGAAGATAACACAGTTAAAGCTAAACCTTATGTTAAACCATACCAACCACCACTTCCTTACCCGAGTAAAATGAAAAAAGAGAAACTTGAAGCCGAGCAATCCGAATTTTTGGATATGTTTAAACAGATAAATGTAAATCTTTCTTTCATTGATGTAATTTCAGGAATGCCTAGATATGCTAAATTTCTGAAAGATTTAATCACAAATAGAAAGAAAATGGAAGAACTCTCGGCCGTTACTATGAATGCTAATTGTTCAGCAGTGCTGTTGAATAAGATACCAGAAAAACTATCAGATCCAGGAAGTTTCACAATTCCATGTTTTCTGGGTAGTCTTAGTTCAATAGAAGCATTGGCAGACTTAGGTGCTAGTATAAATTTAATGCCATATTCATTATACGCTAAACTAGACCTTGGAGAATTGAAACCAACAAGAATAAGCATACAACTAGCCGATCGATCAATAAAATATCCTAGAGGGATAATGGAGAACATGCTAGTTAAAGTTGGTACTTTAGTATTTCCAGTAGATTTTGTTGTTCTGGACATGGAAGAAGATTCTCAAGTTCCTCTAATATTAGGAAGACCATTCTTAAACACGGCTAAAGCAATGATAGATGTGTTTGGTAAGAAACTGACCCTAAGTATAGAGGACGAGAGTGTTACCTTTTCAGTTGATAGAGCAATGCAACAACCGCAATCTGTAGATGATACATGTTATTATATTCAAACTATAGATTCACATGCAGAATTGTTAGAAGAATTTCCAGAATTACAAGGAACAGGAGAATGTTCTTTAGGAGAAGGTACTGAACCAATTGATGAAATTGAAATGTTAGCTACACTAATTCCTAATGGATATGAACCAACAATAGAAGAAATTCAAATGCTAAAAGAAGAAGACAGATATCGATATAAATCATCGATAGAAGAACCACCGACATTAGAGTTAAAGCCACTTCCAAACCATTTGGAATACGCTTATTTACATGGTGAATCTGAATTACCTGTAATAATATCGTCTTCTCTTACTGAAAATGAGAAATCACAACTCATTTCTGTGTTAAAAGCTCATAAACCAGCCATTGCATGGAAGATTCATGATATTAAAGGAATAAGTCCTTCATATTGCACACATAAAATTCTTATGGAAGAAGGTCATAAAACGTATGTGCAACGCCAACAAAGACTAAATCCTAATATGCAAGATGTTGTTAAGAAAGAAATTATTAAACTGCTTGATGCATGTTTAATTTATCCAATTTCTGATAGTCCATGGGTAAGCCCAGTTCAATGCGTGCCTAAGAAGGGTGGCATGACTGTCATTACAAATGAAAAAAATGAGCTTATTCCTACTAGGACTATAATAGGATGGCGTGTGTGTATTGATTATAGAAAATTAAATGACGCCACCAGAAAAGATCACTTTCCCTTACCTTTCATTGATCAAATGTTGGAAAGGTTAGCCGGAAACAGTTACTATTGTTTTCTTGATGGTTTTTCCGGATATTTTCAAATTCCAATAGCACCCGAGGACCAATAGAAAACCTCATTCACGTGCCCTTATGGTACTTTTGCTTACAAACGCATGCCATTTGGACTTTGCAATGCCCCTGCAACCTTTCAAAGGTGCATGATGGCGATTTTTCACGACATGATAGAAGAATGCTTGGAAGTTTTCATGGATGACTTTTCAGTCTTTGGTGATACATTTGAAACATGTCTAGCTAATCTTGAACGAATGCTTATTAGATGCGAACAATCAAATCTAGTACTTAATTGGGAGAAATTCCATTTCATGGTTAAAGAAGGCATTGTTCTTGGTCATAAAATTTCAAAGGAAGGAATTGAAGTGGATAGAGCTAAAGTAGATGTAATTGCTAAACTTCCACATCCCACCAATGTTAGAGGAGTTAGGAGATTTCTAGGGCATGCCGGTTTTTACCGACGTTTCATTAAAGATTTTTCTAAAATTGCCACTCATATGAATAAACTCCTAGAAAAGGATGCTCCATTCATCTTTTCAGATGAATGCATTAAATCTTTTAATATTCTTAAAGAAAAACTCACTAATGCGCCGATCATGATAACTCCAAATTAGAATCTACCGTTTGAACTTATGTGCGATGCAAGTGATTTTGCAATGGGAGCCGTTTTAGGACAAAGGATTGAAAAACGATTCCAACCTATATATTATGCTAGTAAGACGTTACAAGGAGCACAAAAGAATTACACAACTACTGAAAAAGAACTCCTTGCTATTGTCTTTGCTTTTGACAAATTTCGTTCATATCTCGTTCTAGCAAAAACGGTGGTCTATACCGACCATTCTGCTCTTAGATACCTATTTTCGAAACAAGATGCCAAACCACGATTAATCCGTTGGATCTTACTCTTACAAGAGTTTGATATTGAAATCCAAGATAAAAGAGGAGCAGAAAATCTCGCCGCAGATCATCTTTCCCGTCTTGAAAATCCCGAATTAGAAGTTCTAAATGAATCGGCCATACAAGACAACTTTCCTGATGAATATCTATTGAAGATAGATTATAATGAAATTCCATGGTTTGCAGACTATGCAAACTACTTAGTTTGTGGATTCCTTGAAAAAGGATTGTCGTACCAAAAATGAAAGAAATTCTTTAGTGATATAAAACACTATTTCTGGGAAGATCCATATCTGTTTAAAAGTTGTCCCGATGGAATAATACGCCGATGTGTATTCGGAAATGAAGCTAGTAAAATTTTAAACCATTGTCACACAGGACCAACAGGAGGGCATTATGGGCCTCAACTAACAGCAAGAAAAGTTTATGATGCTGGATTCTATTGGCCTACAATTTACAAAGACGCACATCTTCTTTGCAAATCCTGTGATGCTTGTCAAAGGGCCGGAAAAATAAGTCAACGTGATGAAATGCCACAATATGTCATTCAAGTATGTGAAGTATTTGACATTTGGGGTATTGACTTTATGGGTCCATTTCCAAAATCTCATAAAAATCTATATATTCTCGTAGCCATTGATTATGTATCTAAATGGGCGGAAGCACAAGCTCTCCCAACTAACGATGCACGAGTTGTAGTCAACTTTTTAAAACGTCTTTTTGCAAGGTTTGGAACACCGAAAGCATTAATAAGTGATCGGGGAACTCATTTTTGTAATAATCAACTTGAGAAAGTTCTTAAAAGATATGGAGTAACTCATAAAATCTCCACTGCATATCATCCACAGACAAGTGGACAAGTTGAAAATACCAACCGAGCTTTAAAACGTATTCTAGAAAAAACCATAGGATCAAATCCGAAGGAATGGTCCATTAAGTTAGAGGATGCACTCTGGGATTTTAGAACAGCCTATAAAACTCCAATTGGAACCACACCTTTTAGACTCGTTTATGGAAAAGCATGTCATCTTCCAGTAGAAATTGAACACAAAGCATTTTGGGCTTTGAAGACATGTAATCTTGATTTACATGAAGCTGGACGTCTACGGTTAAATCAATTAAACGAATTAGAAGAATTAAGACATGAAGCATACGAAAATTCGTTAATCTATAAAGAAAGAATGAAGAAATGACATGATAAAAGAATCAGAAGTTCAAAAGAATTTAAAGAAGGCGACAGAGTTCTTCTTTTCAATTCACGATTCAAGCTATTTTCTGGAAAATTGAAATCAAGATGGTCTGGACCATTCATAGTCAAAAGAGTTTTCCCATATGAAACTGTAGAATTAATAAATTCAAATGGGATTGAATTTAAGGTTAATGGTCACAGAGTTAAACATTACATAGATAGTCCGATGGAAGTCGACAACGAAGTTAATCACAATTTCAATACCACAGCTAACTAAATGTGGGGAGAATCAAGTCTTTAAAGGATAATATGTATTTCTGTTAGAGTTAGATTTTCTGTTTTCGTGTAGTTCTCGAAAATGGAACCCGAATGGTGTTTCCCTAGCAGACCCTAAAGAACTAATCTTCTCCCCCCATTCTGAATTTTTATTTTTTTAGGTTTTTACAAAATGAAGACTTCCTATGAACTGAACCATGGTCTAATGCTACACGCTTTGATCACTAAACGTAATAATGACACCCTTCTAAGTGAACTAGTATCATTAATCAGAAGTAAATTGGACGGAGTAAGAAAAGAATCCAGATGCGAAGATAATAAGTTACAATTTGGTAAAGGAAAATCAAAATCCGCAGCGAAAAGAAGAGCACGACACCTTGAAAAATGTCACAAATGCGGAAAATGGTCACACGAAGGTAAATTCAAATAATCAAACCTATTCAAACACCGAATTTGTTACTTTATGCAGAGATGGACCGTTCATATGTTTAGAAGAAAAAACATTAAATGCTCGAGGTTACGCCTATGTAGCCATGGAAAATCAATTAGTCCGACTATCTTATGAGTGGGCTAGAGCATATCACTAAGAATACTATCTCACAGGTAAGTCTGTACAGTTTTATTTTTATTTTTATTTTTATTTTTAACCTTTTGATAATAAACGCTAATTTGTTCGCTATAAAGTATTAAATTGGTATTCGATGAAATTAGGTCTTGCGACCGAAATTATTGATATCATACAAAAATTTATTACATCACTGCGAAATTTACCGTTTATTCTTAAGGTATAAATATCTTTAATCATTTAACCCAAAATATTTCAAAAATTCGTCATGAGTTAAATTAGGTCATGGAACCGAAATTACTTTACCGAAAAGAGGGGCGCATATTTTTGATAATATTTGATTTATTAAAGTGGGATAAAAACCAAAAAGATTTTTAATTTTATTTTTACCATGTTTTTTTTTAAAATTAATATATAAATATTAATTTAATATTGTAAACTTATTTAAAATTGTAAATATTTGAAAAATTAATATAAGTTTGTATGTATAAAAACAAAAATATAATTTAAGTTTGGTGTGAATTTTTAAAATATGAATTTTTAATTTTATGCATTTTAAATTTAAGTTTGGTGTGAATTTAAAAAACAAAAATTTACTTTATTTCGCTAAGTTAAAAATATGATTTTTAAAATTCGTCGTGAGTTGAAGACTAGGTCTTTGAACTGAAATTGCTTTACCCGAGGGAGGGACGAGAACTTTTATTATCATTATTTTTAATCTTATTGAATTAAAGTATGCCAAAAACATTAAAAAACCCATAAATCTTTGCTTTTAAAACCATGCTTTAAATTGACAAATTTTAAAATTTTGTCGAGGGACGGACTAGGACATCGTTCCGAAACGACCTCGTCCTAAATAACAAGGGAAATTTTTTTTTAGAATTAATTAATTAATTGTTTTATAAGTTAATGTTTTTATATTAAAAAAAAAATACAAACACCGCGACTCCATGCGGAGTTTGTAATGTGTAAACACCGCGACTCGCGGAGTTTGCAAAATCCAGAAAAAAATAAAAACGGCCGAACAGATCAGTATCCACACAAACACCCCACAAAACTGCGAAAACAAACACGAAAAGCACACACAAAATCGAATTTTTTCACCATTTTTCATCAAATCTTTCACAAAATCATGTTGAGAAGGATGCTATCAAGGAATTACTCAAGAAAAAGGGTAAATTTCTACACCTAAACACCATTTAATCCGAAAATTAGTGTTCTTGAACAAATTTATACCCAATTCGATTTTGATGCTTTTTAGTGTAATTATGCTTAAATTGCTTGTGTATTATGCTTGTATAACCTAGATTGATGCTATTTAATATGATTAGAAGCCTTAAACTTCAAATTTTGAGTAATCTAGGGTTTGTGTTCTTGAGCAATTTGGGGCTTTTTGATATAAACAGGTTATTGCCGATTTTTGTCATGAATTATTGCTAAATTAAGTAGTGTAACATGTTTAGGTAATTAAATGATCCAAACTTTGAGCCTAAACATGATTTTTGAGAATTAAAGTGGACTTTTTCAAGTCTAAAATTCATGAACTTGATTTTTGAGAAATAATGCCATTTGAAACTTTTTTAATTGCTAATAATGATTATTTTGACATGTTATTTGAGTTGAATGCTTATGAACTTGGCGAACATTTTCGTATATGCTTATTTGAAAAAGTGTAGATTTGATAAAAATATGAAAATGAGCATAAGTTTGATATAAATTGAACATGTCATTGTAATTATTTTGATTGATGATTTTGCTAACACTAATGCATATTTGGATGTACAAAAATTGTGTTTGATGTGTTTTTCAGACTGAAAGGGGTGAATCTTCATCCCAAGCTCGCATTGCTCCTCCTGAGAATGCGGAACAACAGGATGTTAATAACTATTATAAACAAGATATACCTCATCCAGTTATGACATTTTCAGATATGCACGTGGAAGATTTGCACCCGAACTTGAGATTAGACAGACGTTGGATAGATTATCCGAAATACCAAAGGGGCTTGCACACTCTTCATTCTAAAGCTGTTGAAGTACCTAGGGTAATAGAATGTGAACCATTAGAGGTAGTGGAATTGGCCGAGCCAATCAGGGAATTACTTACTCAAAGGTATGGTAATTCTACTTTTAGTGATTGGGTACGTTTATTCAACATGCGTAGACCTGTATATAAAGTATGGTGTGAAGAATTATTGTGTAGTATAGAAATAAATGATCGGGTAGCTAGTTTAACCGATCGAACTTTTATTAGGTTTTTGTTAGGAGGTTCGATGCGCCACATGTCTCTACTAGACATAGCCCAGGCCTTACGTATATATACGCCTGAGGAGCTAGCATCTGCCGATTGTCAATGGTTGATATTAAATGGTAGGAAGATTGATGAAAATTTTGATACGCATGGTGTATGGAGTCAAATGACTAGCCATCACCGATTTAAAGGGGGAAATTACTCTTATTTGGATATAGATAGAGCTGAGTTAAGAGTAATTCACATGTTTCTAGCGAACTCGATTACACAGCGAGGTAAAAATAAGGAAATGGTAAATGAGCAAGATTTATTTTACCACATGTGTATTCGAGACCCACAAAGCGCTGTAAGTATTCCTTATTATGTGGGTTATTATTTATCGGCTATGGTTAGGGGGATGAGACCGCACAGTATAATAGGAGGTGGTATATTTATTACATTAATTGCTGAGTATCTCGATGTGGATATAAGTCGGGGGGATTATTAATCGAAGAACCAGAACCCCACGATACAATTGGTTTAAATGTATATCATGGTGCTAAGGTTTTGAAGAGACGAAATAACGCCGCAGTACAATATAATGGAAGACATCCACAGGTTGAAAGAAATCAACAGCCAGGTAATGTGGGAGGGGAAAATGAAATGACAGAAATGCAAAGGTTTATAGCTTCACAAGAGTATGAAAATGCTAGACATCGAGCATTTGAAGATTGGCAAGTTCATCAAAACCACATCATAGCTCATTGCCAACATGTAGGTAGAAACTATATTCCTACTCCAAAGCCCGTATTTCCTCCCTGGTCTATAGAGATCCAACCACCGTATCCTACTTATAACCCAGCTGAAGCATTTTATAACACATACGGTTATGCATGGAACCCCTACTGGTATCAGTATCAACCCTAGTTTATTTAGTTTTATTTATTTTATTTTTGTAATGTTACTACATTTAACATTTATATTGATATTGTAATAGTTTTTATAATTTTCTAACTTTTATTATTAGATTTTAATAATTTTTGAATGTGGGGTAATATACCAAACTTCAAAAATATGTATATATGTTTGCAATTTATCTTATGTACACAACAGGGTAAAACAACGCATTTTCAAAGACTGGCATTAAGTTCAGCAAAAGCAACTAATTTTGACGACAAGATGAAAAATAAATGTGATGTAACAACAAGACGGAATGAACAAATGATGTGCACCATTTATCATTCAACACAAACACCAATATGTTTGGAAACTTTGGTAAAATTTAATCATTTTTCTATGCTAATCACCCTCAATAATTTAAATTGTTACTGATTTCTTGTAAATGAGGGCATTGCAAGATCTTAAGTGTGGGAAGGGGTTAAATTCTTTCGGATTTTAAATTTTTACTTTATACACTTGGTTACCATTAAAAATACTAGTAACGCAGTAGTTGTATTAGAATCTAGTGCTCTCTGATAACAAAGAACAGCCCTAGTCTTATATACTGACTACCCAATTCTAGTAAAATTTTTTACAATTTTCAATTAAATGAACTCAAAATCATGTTTATACATATTTATGAACGATAAAACTAGGTGTTAACACCAAAATTATTGTTACCTTGGAAAGGACATAAATTGAGAAATAAACCAAAATGTTAAAATTCATTTAAAATGGAATAGAGGACAATAAAAAGGAAAATAAAAGCCAAGTGTGGGAAAATTTACCAAGTTATTTTAAACATATGTCACATATTTCTGTAACAAATAATTAAAGATACTTTTGCTTTGGACTAAACTAAACAGTTTTACCCGATTTACTGTAAGAAAGATGGATCTACACGATGAATCAATTCCATCATTAAAAGAAAGTAAAGTCTTCCGAAAAAGAAATGCGCTTCTTGATTTAGGTCATGAAGTTGTCGTCCAGACCAGTTGTAGGTTGATGAAAAATCTAGAAAAGTCATCACTAAAATCAGCAGGAAATCCACGGACCTCAGCATCAAACAGGGTCGCCAAGTGGTCAGATTTATCCTAACCATGAGAAGGATTTATGTAATGACCCAGAATTTTCCGACCAAATTATACTTATGAGATTAATATTTACATAAATTAAACCATGCCAACATGATAAGTAATCTAAATTGTTGAGACTTGTGTTTTTGAAAAGAGTTTTACACAACGTTTGACCGTCCAATATGACCGATGATATCACGAACTATATAACATAGGATAATTATATGTTTGTGTATATATATATATATATGTATTTATATATATTTAACATGATCTAAGAATGGTTTAACATCTCATTGTGTACTAATGACAATGAGTTATAAGTATATTTTGAAACTACTAACTTAAGTTTTCAAAACGATAACTATACGTAACATTCTTTGATATATATACTTATAATCTATAATGCTTATACATGTATCGTATATATAATGTATTTAATCACTTTTTAAGGACTTAAATACATAAAACAATATAAGTATATTCACAAAAGATAGCTATATTTGAATTCTCGTTCCGTTTCCACAAGATTTCTATACGTATATTTAGGGTATATGTACCCGTATCATACCCAGCTTCTATACGTATTTACTATTGGTATATACACATCAAATCAACATCCTAATCAACATTATTACTGCCCTAGATATGAGGTAACTAGGATTTGTCAAGTAGTATGAATTATTAGTAAGAAAACAAAATTAGGAATCCTTTTCTTTCTTTATAAACTAAAAACGTTTTTATAAATGAACACCATTTCTTCACTCCATTTTCTCATACCTACACCCTCATTTCTCTCTAAAAATACTCCTAACTTCATACTTGATCATCTCCAAGCATTTTCCCCATCATTTAGCTTCAATTACAAGCCTTAAACACCATAAGAAAACTCTTTCAAGAACATATCAAAATAACCACCCATTTGAAGAAGTTTACTTCCAACCTTTTGATCTAACTCCACCACTCTTTGATTCCAAGATTATTTCTTATCTTTTGCAATAACTTTGTCCAAGTAACTTGAGGTAGTAACCTTGTTCATAATCTTATACAATTCATATTCATATAGCTATCTTATTTTGTGGTATAAAATTTTAACAACAAGAACATAGTTTGAATGATTTCAAACTTGTTCGCAAACTAAATAGATCCTTCTAACTTGACTTTTAAAATACTTCAAGACCTGTAATATATCATAATGATATGCTAACCTAACAAGATATAACTTGGTTTTACAAAGAACATCTTAAAAACTGAATCTACGTCGTCTTTGTGCAACCGGGGGCTGTTTTGGGTTGGATAATTAAAAACCATCTTTAACTTTGAATTGGAAGTTCATGTTCTGGAAAAATGATATTTCTTATGAATATGTTAACACATAAAAATTTCATGGTTTAACTCAAAGTGTAAGTATTTTTAGAAAAATGATCATTAAATGTTGTTTTTATGATGGAAAATGATAACTTTCATAAGTTTCACCAAAGTTTGACCTATAACCTATGATTTCGAATATAAACTAAGGTATTTTCAGTTCATATTCTTAAAATTTGACTCGATCCAAGGAAGTGGCAAGTTGAACCAACAAAAACGGAGTTGTAATGAAGAAACTACGACTAAAACAAGATTGGGTATCCGAAGCTAGTTTAGCTACGAAAATATTTGGAGAAAAAGTAAATTAATCATATCTTTTCTAATTAATATGATATTTTATATATAATTACTTATGATTTGATTTTATATATTTCAGGACCACCCGTAAACAACACGAGAAGATTAATCATAAGACCTCATGATTGTACGCAACACGTCATTTGACAACACGGTACTTTATGTACGCAACACGTCATTTGACAACATGGTACCATGGGTCGAGATTAATTCTAATCAATACGAATACGATGGGGTCTTTATTTATTTTATTGAAGCAACTAATTGTGGACCACTAACATCGGACTGCTAACTACGGACTAAGAAAATATAAAAAGTATATATATATGTAACGATTACTTAAAAAGAAAATATGTTGATATATTATATATAAGGTTAGGTTCGTGATATCTATCGGAGACCAAGTCGAATTAAATACCTTCAAGGCAAAAGTGAGTTTCATTTGCTCCCTTTTTAATTGCTTTTGCAATATATATTTTTGGGCTGAGAATACATGCGCTGCTTTTATAAATGTTTACAAAATAGACACAAGTACTTAAAAATATATTCTACGTTGAGTTGTACCACTGGCATATTTCCCTGTAGCTTGGTAACTACTATTTACATGGGTATTGTAAACGCGAATCCAGTTGATAGATCTATCGGGCCTGACAACCCCAACCGGACTGGACGACCAGTATTCAACGGTTGCACAGTACTTCGTTTTGGTGACTACACTTGGTACGGTGTAGTGAGATTTCAAAATAAAGGGAATATGCGACGTTGATTAAATGTTAAGTATGGTTACCAAGTGCTCAACCACTTAGAATGCTTTACATACACTTGCGAGTGTATTATGTTTATGATTATGAAATCTTGTGGTCTATTAACATATTGAAATGATAGTTATGATAAACCTATGAACTCACCAACCTTTTGGTTGACACTTTAAAGCATGTTTATTCTCAGGTACGAATTAAGTCTTCCGCTGTGCATTTGTTCAATATAAGGACATTACTTGGAGCCGATCATCGCAATGGGACCAAATGTTGATGACTTCGTCCAGGTGGATTAGGACGGGTCCTTTCAGTTGGTATCAGAGCGGTGGTCGTAGCGAACCAGGTCTTGCATTAGTGTGTCTAACTAGTAGTTGTTAGGATGCATTAATGAGTCTAGACTTCGACCGTGTCTACATGTCAAAAGTTTTACTTAACATTTCTAGTTGGAAATCATCTGCTTATCATCCTTAGGAAATTACCTGCTTATCATTCATAAGTCTAGACACGTTTTACTGCATTTACTGCATTGATAGTGTATAGACGAATTCTTATCTTAGTATATCTGTTATTGCGAACTTTGACTGATATCTTTTCAAAGATTCTCCGTAATTTACGGGATTTTGGTATTATATATACATATGTAAATTATGTATTGAAGAATACCAAATCTAACCCCTATAATCTATTCCATACCAAAAATTCATTTTCCTCATTATACAAGATGGATTCCGCATCTAGTTCGAATTCTTCAGATTCTGACAGTTATGCCGATATGGATTTCCATTTGGGCTCCGAAAGCAGCGTCACCGGAATGGATCAACCAATTTCCCATCATCTATTCTGGATGAATTGGGGATGGGTTCATAATATACTAAATCACTGGAGACAAGAAGAAGGTGATCCATTCCATCCACCAAATTGCCCTCTTGGCGATGAACCTGAAGCACTTACCTGCGAACCTATTCGAAACACCATTTTCTCTCTCATTTCTAGAGTATCTCCTCACGATTTTATACTATCCCATATTACAAATCTTGTTCATTCGCTCGCTCCAACCGCCAATCATCCCGGTGTACTAGCAGAAGTTAACGAACTTCGCGCTTGCGTGACGGCTTTGGAGAACATGGTGCGAAGGTTGCAAACACCAGCAGCAGCACCAACAGCATAATCAGCACCACCATCAATAACATCAACAATACCATCATCACCACTAACAAATAACATCCGCATCACACGTCTCGACATCATAATCTGTCCCACAAACATCAACATCATACGCACCATAGATACCAAGGAGTACCAACAATAATGAACGATGAAGTATTGATCCATAACTTCATTGATATTCTGCGAAGAATATGTGGTTTCAAAAAGTTTTAGAGATTTCTTATTCTAGCTCAAACCGAAAAGCAAATGAGATTAATATCATATTAACTCATTAAATTCATGATTTCATCTGAAGAAAATATATATGTATATATGTTTTCATAAAGATTGTAATTAAAAGTTCTTTTGTACAAAATATTAATGGTGAAATTTTTTTAACGGGTAGGTAATATCCGAGGAATAATTAGATTTCATCTTAATAAGTTACATTGTACATTCGTCGAAGCTGATTCAACAGTCATTTACTATCCTACTTACAACCACCGATATACGTATCCGTTCACCGCAGAATAACCATTTTCATTCAATTTCATATTTGGATTTTGACTTCCCAGAATCCAACAAGTGGCATATGAAGAAAACATATGACAAAATAAAATCTGTTAGAAACAAACAAATCAACTATGAAAATTTTTGTTAAGAATCCACGCTAACTGTTCCAGCTAACTATTCCTAGCTAACTGATTACATTTTATTTATCGCAGTTTATTTATCGCAATTTAATTATCGCACTTTTATTTATCGTCATTTAATTTCTGTAATTATTTTACGCACTTTAAATATCGGGACCCGTATACAATGTTTTGACATATCATATCGACGCATCTATATATATTATTTGGAATCACCATAGACACTCTATACGCAATAATGATCGAGTTCTCTATACAGGGTTGAGGTTGATTCTACAATAATATATATAGTTTGAGTTGTGATCGAGTCTAAGAGGTATACGGGTCACGACACGTATTAATTAATTCGTATATTATATATTAAACTATATATGAATTATTGGACTATTACTGTGAACTATCGACTGTGGACTAATGACATTGGACAATTAAAATGAATTAAAATATTGATTATAACATATGAAACTAAACATTTCTTCAAGATTGCCACTTGATTTCATCTTAAACCTCATTGTATCTCGACGATTACAATCAGCGTTCAAATCTATCATGATTCTTAAAAACACCTCAATCGAGAGGATAAACCAACCGCACTTCATCTACGGAAGAAAAGATTGATGCATATAGTTATGCACCTGAAAAACCCTCGAAAACTGAGTAAACATTTGACACGTATCTGTTCTAGTTCCTTTGACATTGTTATTACCGAAGATCATTTTGCAATCCCTTTCCAAAATAGCTAATTTTGTCACAGCTCCAGCAAGTCAACTCCGACTTTTCATCCGAAACAACTTTATTATAACCGCGATATATATGCATACTCTTTATTGTTACTGGGGAACCTTTTATATTCCACGATATTACCATCAGCGATTAATCATTCTAAAAACACAATTCTCCTGAAACTACCTCGGTTTGATAACCGATGACCCAGATCAGTTAACTTTGAAAATGCCGACGAAGCAGCATGTTGTAGATGATCTTAATGGCCAAAAGTTTGATGATAAAGAAAGGAGTGTTAGGAACGCTCGATAGAAAATTTAGTACCGAAAAGCGGATTATGCGAAACTATGAAGAAAGCCGTGGACAAATCACAAAGAATAAGTTTGCCTTCAGAGAATTCAAATGATTCTGTGCCTACTGAAATTGTTAGCAAACATCTTATTTCTCATTCTAAACCTTCACAGACAAATCTTCTTCATCATCCATTGATATTAGAAATTCTAAGATATTCTCGTATGTTCTATTATAAATATCCTCCATATTTCTGGCAATATTTTCACAACTATTCTTATCTGAGATCATTTATCTCTCCGTAATATCTGCAACATAAAAGAAACTGTGTTAGTTTCTAAATTCTGAAACCTTCGAGTTTAAAATATGAATGTTTTGAAGTAGTGTTGGGAACTGAAGCATGGATTAGTATAATATAATGACACTTGATCAACGTCATTATATTACAGTAAGTCATGCTGAATTTCTAATGAAGCATGATGATTCACAGTACCGTCATCATGTGCCATTTACATGACTCTTACATTCTATCTAATCTCTAAACATATCAAGAGAATATTTTTCTGGATGACACGGTCTTCCCCAGGGTATTCTGGTAATTTAACAAATCAAAATCATTCTATTACCATTTTCTTCTTAGAGCATTAGCTATGTTCATTCTGAATTTCATATCTACGAATTTCGGACCATTACTCGCTTGACTCGAAGTCGGGAAGAGAAAACGAAAGCATGAAGCTCCGAAAAATAATGAAGAATATAAACTCCGATAATAACCCCAAAATTACAAACCGTGTATATCGATGCAGATAGCAATATAGAGACACGGGAGAATTAGAAACACTATAAACACAAGAGTATAGTAGAAGTAAATAGATTCTTCTGGTGGTAGATGAAAAAGAAGAATGACAGATATAAAAGTTAGGAGTATATCAAGAATCAGGACTGGATGGAGCATATTGATGAATGCTTTAAAGTAAGAATCAAGGGAGAAAGAATAGAAGGTGTGAGTTGTGGAAAATAAGGAAACGAAGGGGTGAATTTATAGTGAAATATCCGACAGAGCAATCGAAACAGATTATTGCATATAATCAAAGAAGATCCTGATTTCCTTAATCACCAAAGAACCAAATCTTATTACGTAAGATTCTCTTTAAATTCCTTAAATCCCGGAAATCAATCATAACTACGTCATCGGTTAAGACGAATATGACCGATGATATCACGAACTATATAACATACGATAATTATACGTTTGTGTATATATATATGTATTTATATATATTTAACATGATCTAAGGATGGTTTAACATCTCATTGTGTACTAATGACAATGAGTTATAAGTATATTTTGAAACTACTAACTTAAGTTTTCAAAACGATAACTATACGTAACATTATTTGATATATATACTTATAATCTATAATGCTTATACAAGTATCGTATATATAATGTATTTAATCACTTTTTAAGGACTTAAATACATAAAACAATATAAGTATATTCACAAAAGATAGCTATATTTGAATTCTCGTTCCGTTTCCTCAAGATTTCTATACGTATATCTAGGGTATATGTACCCGTATCATACCCAGCTTCTATACGTATTTACTATTGGTATATACACATCAAATCAACATCCTAATCAACATTATTACTGCCCTAGATATGAGGTAACTAGGATTTGTCAAGTAGTATGAATTATTAGTAAGAAAACAAAATTAGGAATCCTTTTCTTTCTTTATAAACTAAAAACGTTTTTATAAATGAACACCATTTCTTCACTCCATTTTCTCATACCTACACCCTCATTTCTCTCTCAAAATACTCCTAACTTCACACTTGATCATCTCCAAGCATTTTCCCCATCATTTAGCTTCAATTACAAGCCTTAAACACCATAAGAAAACTCTTTCAAGAACATATCAAAATAACCACCCATTTGAAGAAGTTTACTTCCAACCTTTTGATCTAACTCCACCACTCTTTGATTCCAAGATTATTTCTTATCTTTTGCAGTAACTTTGTCCAAGTAACTTGAGGTAGTAACCTTGTTCATAATCTTATTCAATTCATATTCATATAGCTATCTTATTTTGTGGTATAAAATTTTAACAACAAGAACATAGTTTGAATGATTTCAAACTTGTTCGCAAACTAAATAGATCCTTCTAACTTGACTTTTAAAATACTTCAAGACCTGTAATATATCATAATGATATGCTAACCTAACAAGATATAACTTGGTTTTACAAAGAACATCTTAAAAACTGAATCTACGTCGTCTTTGTGCAACCGGGGGCTGTTTTGGGTTGGATAATTAAAAACCATCTTTAACTTTGAATTGGAAGTTCATGTTCTGGAAAAATGATATTTCTTATGAATATGTTAACACATAAAAATTTCATGGTTTAACTCAAAGTGTAAGTATTTTTAGAAAAATGATCATTAAATGTTGTTTTTATGATGGAAAATGATAACTTTCATAAGTTTCACCAAAGTTTGACCTATAACCTATGATTTCGAATATAAACTAAGGTATTTTCAGTTCATATTCTTAAAATTTGACTCGATCCAAGGAAGTGGCAAGTTGAACCAACAAAAACGGAGTTGTAATGAAGAAACTACGACTAAAACAAGATTGGGTATCCGAAGCTAGTTTAGCTACGAAAATATTTGGAGAAAAAGTAAATTAATCATATCTTTTCTAATTAATATGATATTTTATATATAATTACTTATGATTTGATTTTATATATTTCAGGACCACCCGTAAACAACACGAGAAGATTAATCATAAGACCTCATGATTGTACGCAACACGTCATTTGACAACACGGTACTTTATGTACGCAACACGTCATTTGACAACATGGTACCATGGGTCGAGATTAATTCTGATCAATACGAATACGATGGGGTCTTTATTTATTTTATTGAAGCAACTAATTGTGGACCACTAACATCGGACTGCTAACTACGGACTAAGAAAATATTAAAAGTATTAAAAGTATATATATATGTAACGATTACTTAAAAAGAAAATATGTTGATATATTATATATAAGGTTAGGTTCGTGATATCTATCGGAGACCAAGTCGAATTAAATACCTTCAAGGCAAAAGTGAGTTTCATTTGCTCCCTTTTTAATTGCTTTTGCAATATATATTTTTGGGCTGAGAATACATGCGCTGCTTTTATAAATGTTTACAAAATAGACACAAGTACTTAAAAATATATTCTACGTTGAGTTGTACCACTGGCATATTTCCCTGTAGCTTGGTAACTACTATTTACATGGGTATTGTAAACACGAATCCTGTTGATAGATCTATCGGGCCTGACAACCCCAACCGGACTGGACGACCAGTATTCAACGGTTGCACAGTACTTCGTTTTGGTGACTACACTTGGTACGGTGTAGAGAGATTTCATAATAAAGGGAATATGCGACGTTGATTAAATGTTAAGTATGGTTACCAAGTGCTCAACCACTTAGAATGCTTTACATACACTTGCGAGTGTATTATGTTTATGATTATGAAATCTTGTGGTCTATTAACATATTGAAATGATTGTTATGATAAACCTATGAACTCACCAACCTTTTGGTTGACACTTTAAAGCATGTTTATTCTCAGGTACGAATTAAGTCTTCCGCTGTGCATTTGCTCAATATAAGGACATTACTTGGAGCCGATCATCGCAATGGGACCAAATGTTGATGACTTCGTCCAGGTGGATTAGGACGGGTCCTTTCAATTTATCTCGTAAAATGGGGAGGACGCCGTGCAAATTCGCTGGATAAGACTAATGAATCAGATTCCCAGAAAGGATAATCTCCTTAAAGATCAAAAATCAGCTTTTAAGACTGATATTACTCAATCCTAGAGATTGATCTTAAAGATTGAGAATTACAAACTCATGGAATTCGATGATATCTAAACTCGAGCTTGAATGAGAAAATATTTTGATCAAAATTAAAACCGATTTGTTTTCTGAAAACCTATTTTTAATGCGTTCATTACCATTGAACGTAAAATCCTAGGAATTCACCTGGAATTCATTAGGTCACCTGAACCAAATCGGGTGTCAACCGTAAGAACGGTGGTTGCGTAGCATGGTCAAAGACAGGACCTTGTGCCAGACCAGAAAATTATAAGGGTGAGCTTTACTATTGCTCCTACCAAGGATAGTAATTGCGTCTGACATGTTATAGACCATAATTAAAAGCATGTCAGGGGACATTGCCTTAACAGTTTCTTGTTCATCGCTTTTCTTTACAACCGGACGGTAGTTTACCGAAAGGTAATATACGGAACAAGTAAACTGGATGTGTGCTTTCCGATACAGGGATAGCAGTGGATTACACAAGCCTAAAAGTTTTAGCCAAAATATTGATCCACAAATATATTTTGCAACACCGATGGTGGATCAAATCAGAAAACTTGTCTAGGGTAAAATCTAGCATGAATTTTCAAAAGATCAAATGTTTTCATAAAGATCCAATTTCCTAAAGGATCTAAATTTTTATAGTCATGTGGGACTGAAAACCACATCGTTACTACCATTGTTTATACCGCCGTATAGAAATCACTGATGTACAAAGTGTGAAGAATAATGAAGTGATTCTAGTATTTCCAGAATATATTGCTTGAGGACAAGCAACGCTCAAGTGTGGGAATATTTAATAATGCTAAAAACGAACATATATTTCATAGCATTATCCCTCAAGAAAGACAAGCTTTTAGTTGCAATTGTCCTATTTACAAGTGATATTCGTTTAAATAATAAAAGGTGAAGACAAAAGACAGATTCGACGAATTGAAGACGCAAATGACCAAAAAGCTCAAAAGTACAAAATACAATCAAAGAGGTTCCAATTATTGATAAGAAACGTCTCAGAATTACAAGAGTACAAGATTCAAAACGCAAAGTACAAGATATTAAATTGTACGCAAGGACGTTCGAAAATCCGGAACCGGGACCAGAGTCAACTCTCAATGCTCGACGCAACGGACTAAAAATTACAAGTTAACTATGTATATAAATATAATATAATATATAATTAATTATATAAATTATATATATATATATATTATATTTATATATTAAAACCGTCGGCAAAGAAGATCCAAAAAGGGATGAGCTGTAAAAGCAAACTCCGCGACTTGCGGAGTTTGAAGGGCAAAAATACCGCGACTCGCAGAGCCCCAAATTCTGAAAATGCCTATAAAAGCTCGCGCATTCTGAACGTTTTATATATCCTTTAATCTCTCTATCTAAACGTATATATATATATATATATATATATATATATATATATATATATATATATATATATATATATTTATATTTATATTTATATTTTAATTTTAATTTTAATTTTAATTTCTAATAATAAGGGTATGTTAGCGAATGTTGTAAGGGTGTAAGTCGAAATTCTGTCCGTGTAACGCTACGCTATTTTTAATCATTGTAAGTTATGTTCAACCTTTTTAATTTAATGTCTCGTAGCTAAGTTATTATTATGCTTATTTAAATCGAAGTAATCATGATGTTGGGCTAATTACTAAAATTGGGTAATTGGGCTTTGTACCATAATTGGGGTTTGGACAAAAGAACGACACTTGTGGAAATTAGACTATGGGCTATTAATGGGATTTATATTTGTTTAACTAAATGATAGTTTGTTAATTTTAATATAAAGATTTACAATTGGACGTCCCTATAAATAACCATATACACTCAATCGGACACGATGGGCGGGGTATTTATATGTACGAATAATCGTTCATTTAACCGGACACGGGAATGGATTAATAGTCACTAGAATTATTAAAACCGGGGTGAAATTATGTACAAGGATACTTGGCATAATTGATAACAAAGTATTAAAACCTTGGGTTACACGCAGTCGATAACCTGGTGTAATTATTAAACAAAGTATTAAAATCTTGTTACAGTTCAAGTCCCCAATTAGTTGGAATATTTGACTTCGGGTATAAGGATAATTTGACGAGGATACTCGCACTTTATATTTATAACTGATGGACTGTTATGGACAAAAACCAGACGGACATATTAAATAATCCAGGACAAAGGACAATTAACCCATGGGCATAAAACTAAAATCAACACGTCAAACATCATGATTACGGAAGTTTAAATAAGCATAATTATTTTATTTCATATTTAATTTCCTTTATTTTACATTTAATTGTACTTCTAATTATCGCACTTTTATTTATTGTCATTGTATTTAATTGCACTTTTAATTATCGTACTTTTTAATTATCGCAATTTTATTTTATCGCACTTTTATTTATCGCAATTTCCTTATCGTTATTTACTTTACGCTTTAAATTAAGTTATATTTATTTTTATTATTTTACATTAGGTTTTAACTGCGACTAAAGTTTTTAAAATTGACAAACCGGTTATTAAACGGTAAAAATCCCCTTTTATAATAATAATATTACTTATTTATATATTTGTATTTTTATAAATTAAAACTAATATAGCGTTAAGCTTTGTTTAAAGATTTTCCCTGTGGAACGAACCGGACTTACTAAAAACTACACTACTGTACGATTAGGTACACTGCCTATAAGTGTTGTAGCAAGGTTTAAGTATATCCATTCTATAAATAAATAAATATCTTGTGTAAAATTGTATCGTATTTAATATTTTTTCTTTGTAAAAATAAAGCTATTTTATATACACCTCGCATAACATCACTTCCTTCATAGTTTGCTTAATCCGTTTTCCAATTTCCAACTTTTCTGAGCTTTGCCAACACACTATTTCTTCTCATTGAACTTCCGATGGTTAAGGTCGTTTACAGTTATCTACAGTTTCTGCTGCTTCATTCAGCTTTTTCAAAACTCAAAGAACCGATTCGTAGGCTAGAGTGCTTTTCAGAATTTTAGAATGGAAGTTCATAATTCTAAGAGATAAATGTTATATATACATGTACTGTTGATGTAGAAACCCTGCGAGATTCAAAATACTGATTGCTGATTTCTGGTAATTAGTATGGCAATTCTTGTTACAGGATGCGGATGAGTATATGATAAGACTTCAATAGATAAATATAGTGATTTGTCGGAGAGATTTAAGCCAAGGAGCAACGAGGTGGCTGGTATGTCTACTGATAATATGGTGGAATATAAAAGATTCCCCGATAACAACAAAAGAGCACGCATATATATCAAGATTATAATAAGGCTAATCCGAATGAAAATTGAAGTTGACTAGCTAGAGCGTGACAATATTGGCTAATCTGGAAAGGGATTGCAAAGTTATTTTCGGTAATAACAACGCCAAAAGAAGCTAGCAGAGATACGTGTTAAATGTTCACTCGGGTTCCGAGTGTTTTCAGGTGCATAACTATTCATATTAATCTTTTCTTCCGTAGATGAAGTGCGGTTGCTTCATCCTCTCGATTGAGGTGTTTTCAAGAATCATGAAAGGTTTGAACGCAGATCGTAATCGTCAAGATACAAATGAAGTTTAGGATGAAATCAAGTGGCAAACTTGAAGAATTGTTTAGTTTCATATGTTATAATCAATATTTTAATTCATTTTAATTGTCCAATGTTGGAAGTCCTCAGTTGATAGTCCACAGTTAGCAATATATATAATATTCGAATTAATTAATACGTATCATGACCCGTGTACATGTCTCAGACTCGATCACAACTCAAAGTATATATATTATTGTAGAATCAACCTCAAGCTTGTATAGCTAACTCCAGCATTACTACATATAGAGTGTCTATGGTTATTCCAAATAATATATATAGATGCATCGATATGATATGTCAAAACCTTTTATACGTGTCCTGATATTTAAATGCATAAATAACAGTATTTAAATGACGATAGATAAGTGCGTAAAATAAATAACAGAAATTAAATGACTATAAATAAAATTGCGAGAATATAAATTGCTATAATTAAATTGCGTTAAATAAAATGTAATCAGTTAGCTAGGAACAGTTAGCGTGGATTCTTAACAAAATTTTTCTCATAGTTAATTTGTTTGTTTTTAACAAATTTTATTTTGTCCAATGTTTTCTTCATTATGCCACTTGTTGGATTCTGATAGGTCAAAATCCAAATATGAAATTTAATGAAAATGGTTATTCTGTGATGAACGGATTCGTACTTCTGTGGTTGTAAGTAGGATAGTAAATGACTATTGAATCAGATTCTAAGAATGTACAGTGTAACTTATTAATGTGAAATCTAAATATTTCTAGGGTATTACCTACCCGTTAAAATATTTTCACCATTAACAGTTTGTACAAAAGAATTTTTTTTTAATAACAATCTTTATGAAAATATACTTACATATATATTTTTCTCAGATGTAATCATGGATTTAATGAGTTAATATGTTATTAACTCATCTGATTTACCGTTAGAACAAGAATATATAATCTCTAAAACATTAGAGATTACATAATCGCCATGAAGAACGAAGATAATTGATGTAGAACGATACGTAGAATGATGATTATGCTTGAGGTATAGATTGCGAGGTTGAGACGTGTGATGTTGTTGTTGTTGTTGTTGTTAGTATTGGTTATGCTGCTGGTGCTGCTGATGGTGGTACTGTTTGAAATGACCCGACCCAATCCATAGGGACGAATACAATAACATATGATCACATCGCGAGGTATTTGACCTCTATATGATACGTTTTATAAACATTGCATTCTTTTGAAAAGATATACCATAAATGAATATTTAAAATTCAATGTTTTCGACATCTGATAATTTCTACATATAGACAATCACGTAAATAACAGTTTACAAGAATACTTCCGTTGACAATGCAGTCAAAATAAATACACGGTGATGATTTTGTGAATGCAATGCTTCCTCGAATAAAACATGTATGACTCCATGCACATGGTTTCTCTAACATATATTCAAACAGCGGAAGACTTCTAGGAACCTGAGAATAAACATGCTTTAAACATCAACATAAAGTTGGTGAGATATAGGTTTAATGCTAGCAGCGTTATAAATATAGACCACAAGATTTCATATACATAAACGTTTTAATAAAAATATTCTAAGTGGTTGAGCACTTGATAACCATACTTAACATTTAATCAACGTCGCATATTCCCTTTATTATGAAATCTCACTACACTGTACCAAGTGTAGTCACCGAAACGAAGTACTGTGCAACCATTGAATACTGGTCGTCCAGTACGGTTGGGGTTGTCAGGCCCGATAGATCTATCAACAGGACTCGCGTTTACAATACCTCATGTAAATAGTAGTTACCAAGTTACAGGGAAGTATTCCAGTGGTACAACTCAACGTAGAATATATATTTTTAATCACTTGTGTCCATAACGTAAATCATAAAATGCATGTATTCTCATCCCGAAATATTTAGAGTTTAAAAGTGGGACTATATACTCACTTTTGCCTTGAAGGTATTTAACTCGACTTGGTCTCCGATAGATATCACGAACCTAACCATATATATATAATATATCAACATATTTTCTTTTCAAGTAATCGTTATATATATATATATATATATATATATATATATATATATATATATATATATATATATATATATATATATATATATATATATATATATATATATATATATATATATATATTATATATATATATATATATACTTATAATACTTTTAATATTTTCTTAATCCGTAGTTAGCAGTCCGATGTTAGTGGTCCACAATTAGTTGCTCAATAAAATAAATAAAGACCCCATCGTATTCGTATTGATCAGAATTAATCTCGACCCATGGTACCATGTTGTCAAATGACGTGTTGCGTACATAAAGTACCGTGTTGTCAAATGACGTGTTGCGTACAATCATGAGGTCTTATGATTAATCTTCTCGTGTTGTTTACGGGTGGTCCTGAAATATATAAAATCAAATCATAAGTAATTATATATAAAATATCATATTAATTAGAAAAGATATGATTAATTTACTTTATCTCCAAATATTTTCGTAGCTAAACTAGCTTCGGATACCCAATCTTGTTTTAGTCGTAGTTTCTTCATTACAACTCCGTTTTTGTTTGTTCAACTTGCCACTTCCTTGGATTGAGTCAAATTTTAAGAATATGAACTGAAAATACCTTAGTTTGTGTTCAAAATCACAGGTTATAGGTCAAACTTTGGTAAAACTTATGAAAGTGATCATTTTCCATCATAAAAACAACATTTAATGATCATTTTTCTAAAAATACTTACACTTTGAGTTAAACCATGAAATTTTTATGTGTTAACATATTCATAAGAAATATCATTTTTCCAGAACATGAACTTCCAATTCAAAGTTCAAGATGGTTTTTAATTATCCAACCCAAAACAGCCCTCGGTTGCACTCTGACGACGTAGATTCAGTTTTTAAGATGTTCTTTGTAAAACCAAGTTATATTTTGTTAGGTTAGCATATCATTATGATATATTACAGGTCTTGAAGTGTTTTAAAAGTTAAGTTAGAAGGATTTATTTAGTTTGCAAACAAGTTTGAAATCATTCAAACTATGTTCTTGTTGTTAAAATTTTACAACATAAAATAAGATAGCTATATAATTATGAATCGAACAAGATTATGAATAAGGTTACTACCTCAAGTTACTTGGACAAAGTTACTGTAAGAGATAAGAAAAAATCTTGGAATCAAAGAGTGGTGGAGTGAGATCAAAAGGTTGGAAGTATACTTCTTCAAATGGGTGGTTATTTTGATATGTTCTTGAAAGAGTTTTCTTATGGTGGTTAAGGCTTGTAATTGAAGTTAAATGATGGGGAAAATGCTTGGAGATGATCAAGTATGAAGTTAAGAGTATTTTGAGAGAGAAATGAGGGTGTAGGTATGAGAAAATGGAGTGAAGAAATGGTGTTCATTCATAAAAACGTTTTAAGTTTATAAAGAAAGAAAAGGATTCCTAATTTTGTTTTCTTACTAATAATTCATGCTACTTGACAAATCCTAGTTACCTCATATCTAGGGCAGTAATAATGTTGATTAGGATGTTGATTTGATGTGTATATACCAATAGTAAATACATATAGAAGCTGGGTATGATACGGGTACATATACCCTAGATATACGTATAGAAATCTTGAGGATACGGAATGAGAATTCAAATATAGCTATCTTTTGTGAATATACTTATATTGTTTTATGTATTTAAGTCCTTAAAAAGTAATTAGATACATTATATATACGATACATGTATAAGCATTATAGGTTATAAGTATATATATCAAAGAATGTTACGTATAGTTATCGTTTTGAAAACTTAAGTTAGTAGTTTCAAAATATACTTATAACTCATTGTCATTAGTACACAATGAGATGTTAAACCATCCTTAAATCATGTTAAATATATATAAATACATATATATACACAAATGTATAATTATCGTATGTTATATAGTTTGTGATATCATCGGTCATATTGGACGGTCAAACGTTGTGTAAAACTCTTTTCAAAAACACAAGTCTCAACAATTTGGATTGCTTATCATGTTGGTATGGTTTAATTTATGTAAATATTAATCTCATAAGTATAATTTGGTCGGAAAATTTCGGGTCATTACAGTACCTACCCGTTAAAGAAATTTCGTCCCCGAAATTTGATAGAGGTTATTATGGATAACAATAAGAAGGTTTTCATGACAAATATAAGGTGATAATGGAGTTTTATCATCATTGAGTAATGTAGATAAAACGATTCGATTATGCAAAGAATATAAATGAGACTATCGTAAAAGAGTGAGATGAGTAAAATATATTCTTCTTAACCGATGACGTAGTTATGATTGATTTCCGGGATTTAAGGGATTTAAAGAGAATCTTACGTAATAAGATTTGGTTCTTTGGTGATTAAGGAAATCAGGATCTTCTTTGATTATATGCAATAATCTGTTTCGATTGCTCTGTCAGATATTTCACTATAAATTCACCCCTTCGTTTCCTTATTTTCTACGACTCACACCTTCTATTCTTTCTCCCTTGATTCTTACTTTAAAGCATTCATCAGTATGCTCCATCCAGTCCTGATTCTTGATATACTCCTAACTTGTATACCTGTCATTCTTCTTTTTCAACTACCACCAGAAGAATCTATTTACTTCTACTATACTCTTATGTTTATAGTGTTTCTAATTCTCCCGTGTCTCTATATTGCTATCTGCATCGATATACACGATTTGTAATTTCGGGGTTATTATCAGAGTTTATATTCTTCCTTATTTTTCGGAGCTTCATGCTTTCGTTTTCTCTTCCCGACTTCGAGTCAAGCGAGTAATGGTCCGGAATTCGTAGATATGAAATTCAGAATGAACATAGCTAATGCTCTAAGGAGAAAATGGTAATAGAACAATTTTGATTTGTTAAATTACCAGAATACCCTGGAGATGACCGAGTCATCCAGAAAAATATTCTCTTGATATGTTTAGAGATTAGATAGAATGTAAGAGTCGTGTAAATGGCACATGATGACGGTACTGTGAATCATCATGCTTTATTAGAAACTCAGCATGACTTACTGTAATATAATGACGTTGATCAAGTGTCATTATATTATACTAATCCATGCTTCAGTTCCCAACACTACTTCAAAACATTCATATTTTAAACTCGAAGGTTTCAGAATTTAGAAACTAACACAGTTTCTTTTATGTTGCAGATATTACGGAGAGATAAATGATCTCATATAAGAATAGTTATGAAAATATCGCCAGAAATATGGAGGATATTTATAATAGAACATACGAGAATATCTTAGAATTTCTAATATCAATGGATGATGAAGAAGATTTGTCTATGAAGGTTTAGAATGAGAAATAAGATGTTTGCTAACGATTTTAGCAGGCACAGAATCATTTGGATTCTTTGAAGGCAAAATTATTCTTTGTGATTTGTCCACGGCTTTCTTCATAGTTTCGCATAATCCACTTTTCGGTACTAAATTTCCTATCGAGCGTTCCTAACACTCCTTTCTTTATCATCAAACTTTTGGCCGTTAAGATCATCTACAACATGCTGCTTCGTCAGCATTTTCAAAGTTAACTGATCTGGGTCATCGGTTATCAAACCGAGGTAGTTTCAGGAGAATTGTGTTTTTAGAATGATTAATCGCTGATGGTAATATTGTGGAATATAAAAGGTTCCCCAGTAACAATAAAGAGCACGCATATATATCGCGGTTATAATAAAGTTGTTTCGGATGAAAAGTCGGAGTTGACTTGCTGGAGCTGTGACAAAATTAGCTACTTTGGAAAGGGATTGCAAAACGATCTTCAGTAATAACAATGTCAAAGGAACTAGAACAGATACGTGTCAAACGTTTACTCAATTTTTGAGGGTTTTTCAGGTGCATAACTATATGCATCAATCTTTTCTTCCGTAGATGAAGTGCGGTTGGTTTATCCTCTCGGTTGAGTTGTTTTTAAGAATCATGATAGATTTGAACGCTGATTGTAATCGTCGAGATACAATGAGGTTTAAGATGAAATCAAGTGGCAATCTTGAAGAAATGTTTAGTTTCCTATGTTATAATCAATATTTTAATTCATTTTAATTGTTCAATGTCATTAGTCCACAGTCGATAGTCCACAGTAACAGTCCAATAATTCATATATAGTTTAATATATAATATACGAATTAATTAATACGTGTCGTGACCCGTATACGTGTCATACTCGATCACAACTCAAACTATATATATTATTGTAGAATCAACCTCAACCCTGTATAGAGAACTCGATCATTACTGCATATAGAGTTTCTATGGTGATTCCAAATAATATATATAGATGCGTCGATATGATATGTCAAAACATTGTATACGTGTCCCGATATTTAAAGTGCGTAAAATAATTACAGAAATTAAATGACGATAAATAAAAGTGCGATAATTAAATTGCGATAAATAAACTGTGATAAATAAAATGTAATCAGTTAGCTAGGAACAGTTAGCTGGAACAGTTAGCGTGGATTCTTAACAAAATTTTTCATAGTTAATTTGTTTGTTTCTAACAGATTTTATTTTTTCATATGTTTTCTTCATATGCCACTTGTTGGATTCTGGGAAGTCAAAATCCAAATATGAAATTGAATAAAAATGGTTATTCTGCGGTGAACGGATACGTATATCAGTGGTTGTAAGTAGGATAGTAAATGACTGTTGAATCAGCTTCGACGAATGTACAATGTAACTTATTAAGATGAAATCTAATTATTCCTCGGGTATTACCTACCCGTTAAAAAAAAAAAATTCACCATTAATATTTTGTACAAAAGAACTTTTAATTACAATCTTTATAAAAACATATATACATATATATTTTCTTTAGATGAAATCATGAATTTAATGAGTTAATATGATATTAATCTCATTTGCTTTTCGGTTTGAGCTAGAATAAGAAATCTCTAAAACTTTTTGAAACCACATATTCTTCGCAGAATATCAATGAAGTTATGGATCAATACTTCACCGTTCATTATTGTTGGTACTCCTTAGTATCAATCGTGCGTATGATGTTGATGTTTGTGGGACAGATTATGATGTCGAGACGTGTGATGCGGATGTTGTTTGTTAGTGGTGATGATGGTATTGTTGATGTTATTGATGGTGGTGTTGATTATGCTGCTGGTGCTGCTGCCGGTGTTTGCAACCTTCGCACCATGTTCTCTAAAGCCGTCACGCGAGCGCGAAGTTCGTTAACTTCTGCTAGTACACCGGGATGATTGGCCGTTGGAGCGAGCGAATGAACAAGATTTGTAATATGGGATAGTATATAATCGTGACGAGATACTCTAGAAATGAGAGAGAAAATGGTGTTTCGAATAGGTTCGCCGGTAAGTGCTTCAGGTTCATCGCCAAGAGGGCAATTTGGTGGATGGAATGGATCACCTTCTTCTTGTCTCCAGTGATTTAGTATATTACGAACCCATCCCCAATTCATCCAGAATAGATGATGGGAAATTTGTTGATCCATTCCGGTGACGCTGCTTTCGGAGCTTGAGTGGTATTCCATATCGGAATCCGAGGGACTTCAACTAGTGACGAGTTTCATTTCGTATGATTGAATAAAGGATTTTTCGATATGAAATGATTTTCCGGCTATCGGGTGGTATTCTAATTATATAGAATATCCACATATATAGAACAAAAGATCTCATAGATTACGGAGGGATTTACGGAATATGTCAGACAAAGTTTACAGTAACAGATACGCGTAGATATGAATTAGCAAATACGCTAAGATATGAATTTTGTCTATACACCATTCATGCAATGAATGCAGTAAGACGCGTTTAGACTTAAGATGATAAGCAGGTAATTTCCTACAGATGATAAGTAGATGATTTTCGACACAAAATGATAAGCAAAATTTTGACATGCAGACACGGTCGAAGTCCAGACTCACTAATGCAACCTAATGACTTATCAGTTAGACACACTAATGCAGACCTGGTTCGCTAAGACCACTGCTCTGATACCACATGAAACGACCCGGCTTAATCCATAGGGACGAATACAATAACATATGATCACATCGCGAGGCATTTGACCTCTATATGATACGTTTTATAAACATTGCATTCTTTTGAAAAGATATACCATAAATGAATATTTAAAATTCAATGTTTTTGACATCTGATAATTTCTACATATAGACAATCACCGTAAATAACAGCTTACAAGAATACTTCCGTTGATAATGCAGTCAAAATAAATACACGGTGATGATTTTGTGAATGCAATGCTTCCTCGAATAAAACATGTATGACTCCATGCACATGGTTTCTCTAACATATATTCAAACAGCGGAAGACTTCTAGGAACCTGAGAATAAACATGCTTTAAACGTCAACATGAAGTTGGTGAGATATAGGTTTAATGCTAGCAGCGTTATAAATATAGACCACAAGATTTCATATACATAAACGTTTTAATAAAAATATTCTAAGTGGTTGAGCACCTGATAACCATACTTAACATTTAATCAACGTCGCATATTCCCTTTATTATGAAATCTCACTACACTGTACCAAGTGTAGTCACCGAAACGAAGTACTGTGCAACCGTTGAATACTGGTCGTCCAGTCCGGTTGGGGTTGTCAGGCCCGATAGATCTATCAACAGGATTCGCGTTTACAATACCTCATGTAAATAGTAGTTACCAAGTTACAGGGAAGTATGCCAGTGGTACAACTCAACGTAGAATATATATTTTTAATCACTTGTGTCCATAACGTAAATCATAAAATGCATGTATTCTCATCCCGAAATATTTAGAGTTTAAAAGTGGGACTATATACTCACTTTTGCCTTGAAGGTATTTAACTCGACTTGGTCTCCGATAGATATCACGAACCTAACCATATATATATAATATATCAACGTATTTTCTTTTCAAGTAATCGTTACATATATATATATACTTATAATACTTTTAATATTTTCTTAGTCCGTAGTTAGCAGTCCGATGTTAGTGGTCCACAATTAGTTGCTCAATAAAATAAATAAAGACCCCATCGTATTCGTATTGATCAGAATTAATCTCGACCCATGGTACCATGTTGTCAAATGACGTGTTGCGTACATAAAGTACCGTGTTGTCAAATGACGTGTTGCGTACAATCATGAGGTCTTATGATTAATCTTCTCGTGTTGTTTACGGGTGGTCCTGAAATATATAAAATCAAATCATAAGTAATTATATATAAAATATCATATTAATTAGAAAAGATATGATTAATTTACTTTATCTCCAAATATTTTCGTAGCTAAACTAGCTTCGGATATCAAATCTTGTTTTAGTCGTAGTTTCTTCATTACAACTCCGTTTTTGTTGGTTCAACTTGCCACTTCCTTGGATCGAGTCAAATTTTAAGAATATGAACTGAAAATACCTTAGTTTGTATTCAAAATCACAGGTTATAGGTCAAACTTTGGTAAAACTTATGAAAGTGATCATTTTCCATCATAAAAACAACATTTAATGATCATTTTTCTAAAAATACTTACACTTTGAGTTAAACCATGAAATTTTTATGTGTTAACATATTCATAAGAAATATCATTTTTCCAGAACATGAACTTCCAATTCAAAGTTCAAGATGGTTTTTAATTATCCAACCCAAAACAGCCCCCGGTTACACTCTGACGACGTAGATTCAGTTTTTAAGATGTTCTTTGTAAAATCAAGTTATATTTTGTTTGGTTAGCATATCATTATGATATATTACAGGTATTGAAGTGTTTTAAAAGTTAAGTTAGAAGGATCTATTTAGTTTGCAAACAAGTTTGAAATCATTCAAACTATGTTCTTGTTGTTAAAATTTTACAACATAAAATAAAATAGCTATATAATTATGAATCGAACAAGATTATGAACAAGGTTACTACCTCAAGTTACTTGGACAAAGTTACTGTAAGAGATAAGAAAAAATCTTGGAATCAAAGAGTGGTGGAGTTAGATCAAAAGGTTGGAAGTATACTTCTTCAAATGGGTGGTTATTTTGATATGTTCTTGAAAGAGTTTTCTTATGGTGTTTAAGGCTTGTAATTGAAGTTAAATGATGGGGAAAATGCTTGGAGATGATCAAGTATGAAGTTAAGAGTATTTTTAGAGAGAAATGAGGGTGTAGGTATGAGAAAATGGAGTGAAGAAATGGTGTTCATTCATAAAAACGTTTTTAGTTTATAAAGAAAGAAAAGGATTCCTAATTTTGTTTTCTTACTAATAATTCATGCTACTTGACAAATCCTAGTTACCTCATATCTAGGGCAGTAATAATGTTGATTAGGATGTTGATTTGATGCGTATATACCAATAGTAAATACATATAGAAGCTGGGTATGATACGGGTACATATACCCTAGATATACATATAGAAATCTTGAGGAAACAGAATGAGAATTCAAATATAGCTATCTTTTGTGAATATACTTATATTGTTTTATGTATTTAAGTCCTTAAAAAGTGATTAGATACATTATATATACGATACATGTATAAGCATTATAGGTTATAAGTATATATATCAAAGAATGTTACGTATAGTTATCGTTTTGAAAACTTAAGTTAGTAGTTTCAAAATATACTTATAACTCATTGTCATTAGTACACAATGAGATGTTAAACCATCCTTAAATCATGTTAAATATATATAAATACATATATATACACAAACGTATAATTATCATATGTTATATAGTTCGTGATATCATCGGTCATATTGGACGGTCAAACGTTGTGTAAAACTCTTTTCAAAAACACAAGTCTCAACAATTTGGATTGCTTATCATGTTGGTATGGTTTAATTTATGTAAATATTAATCTCATAAGTATAATTTGGTCCGAAAATTCCGGGTCATTACACTGTTGCTGTCGGTGCTACAAGTGTTGTTGGTGATGAGGTTGGTGATGATGTTGGTGTAGTAAGTATAGCTTGTAGATCACGCACCATTCTTGTCAGGGTTTCTATCCTACCCTCTATCATTTCTATCCATCCACTCATCTGATTCGATAGATCTTGATTATCAATTCGAAGTTCCCTAACTTCTTCTAATATTCCCCTTCGATTGATATTCGGAAGTAGAGGTTGAATATTTTCTGAGATTGCAGTAGTGTGACCTTCGAGGTGGAAAACTTTAGCAAGAAGGGTGAATATAGTGTTGCGCATAGGTTCACCGGTGAGTACATCGTTTTTTCCGATGTTAGGAGGTAAGTTTGGTTCCCGGTAGAGCTCGTCTTCTTCATTTCTCCATCGAGTGTGTAAGTCTCGGACCCACCCCATCTCCTCTAGAAAGAAAAATAGTGATGTTTCGCGAGGTGTATATAAAATACTATTAAATTTTACAAGGAAATACTATTAAATACGATACAATTTTACACAAGATATTTATTTATTTATAGAATGGATATACTTAAACCTTGCTACAACACTTATAGGCAGTGTACCTAATCGTACAGTAGTGTAGTTTTTAGGAAGTCCGGTTCGTTCCACAGGGAAAATCTTTAAACAAAGCTTAACGCTATATTAGTTTACTTTTATAAAAATACAAATATATATACAAGTAATATTATTATTATAAAGGGGGGTTTTTACCGTTTAATGACCGGTTTGTCGATTTTAAAACTTTAGTCGCAGTTAAAACCAAATGTAAAATAATAAATAAATACAAGACTTAATTTAAAGCGTAAAGTAAATAACGATAATGAAATTGCGAAAAATAAAAGTGCGATAAAATAAACTTGCGATAATTAAAAAGTACAATAATTAAAAGTGCAATTAAATACAATAACAATAAATAAAAATGCGATAATTAGAAGTGCAATTAAATATAAAATAAAGAAAATTAAATATGAAACAAAAGAATTATGCTTATTTAAACTTCCGTAATCATGATGCTTGATGTGTTGATTTTAGTTTTATGCCCATGGGTTAATTGTCCTTTGTCCTGGATTATTTAATATGTCCGTCTGGTTTTTGTCCATAACAGTCCATCAGTCATAAATATAAAGTGCGAGTGTCCTCATCAAATTATCCTTATACCCGAAGTTAAATATTCCAATTAATTGGGGACTTAAACTGTAACAAGATTTTAATACTTTGTTTAATAATTACACCAGGATGTCGACTGAGTGTAACCCAAGGTTTTAATATTTTGGTATCAATTATACCAAGTGTCCTTGTACATAATTTCACCCCTGTTTTAATTATTCTAGTGGCTATTAATCCATTCCCGTGTCCGGTTAAATGAACGATTATTCGTACATATAAATACCCTGCCCATCGTGTCCGATCGAGTGTAAATGGTTATTTATAGGGACGCCCAATTGTAAATCTTTATATTGACATTAACAAACTATCATTTAGTTAAACAAATATAAAGCCCATTAATAGCTCATAGTCTAATTTCCACAAGTGTCGTTCTTTTATCCAAACCCCAATTATGGTACAAAGTCCAATTACCCAATTTTAGTAATTAGCCCAACATCATAATTACTTCGGATTAAATAAGCATAATAATAACTTAGCTACGAGACATTAATATAAAAAGGTTGAACATAACTTACAATGATTAAAAATAGCGTAGCGTTACACGGACATAATTTCGACTTACACCCTTACAATATTCGCTAACATACCCTTATTATTAGGATTAAAATTAAAATTAAAATTAAAATATAAATTATAAATATAAATATTACGATATAGATAGAGAGATGGATATATGAATGTGTAAAAATGATCAGAATTCGGTTGGCTTTATAGGAAATTGAGTTCAGGGGTACTCCGCGACTCGCGGCCCTTTTTGCCTTCAAACTCCGCGAGTCGCGGAGTTTGTAAATACAGCTCACTCCAGTTTGGAGTCTTTCTTGCCGACGGTTTATTTTATTTATATAATATATAAATAATTATAAGAATTATTTAAATATTATATTATATTTATGTGCATAGTTGACTTGTAATTTTTAGTCCGTTGCGTCGAGCGTTGAGAGTTGACTCTGGTCCCGGTTCCGGATTTTCGAACGTCCTTGCGTACAATTTAATATCTTGTACTTTGCGTTTTGAATCTTGTACTCTTGTAATTTCGAGACGTTTCTTATCAATAATTGGAACCTCTTTGATTGTATTTTGTACTTTTGAGCTTTTTGGTCGTTTGCGTCTTCAATTCGTCGAATCTGTCTTTTGTCTTTACCTTTTATTATTTAAACGAATATCACTTTTAAATAGAACAATTGCAACTAAAAGCTTGTCTTTCTTGAGGAATAATGCTATGAAATATATGTTCGTTTTTAGCATTATCAAATATTCCCATACTTGAGCGTTGCTTGTCCTCAAGCAATATCGTCTTGAAATACTAGAATCACTTCTTTATTCTTCACACTTTGTACATCAGTGATTTCTATACGGCGGTATAAACATTGGTAGTAACGATATGGTTTACAGTCCCACATGACTATAAAAATTTAGATCCATTAAGGAAATTGGATCTTTATGAAAACATTTGATCTTTTGAAAATTAAATCTAGCTTTTACCTTAGATAAGTTTTTCGGAATAACCCTTCACCGGTGTTTGCAAAATATTTTTGTGGGTTTGGTGGGTTTCAGATTTGAAAATTTTAGCTCAAAACTTGCGATTTTGTGTCACCCACTTACTAACCTTGTATTTGGAAAGCAACACGTCCAGTTTACTTGTCCCGTATATTACCTTTCGGTAAATTACCGTCCGGTTGTAAAGGAAAGCGTTGAACAAGCAACTGTTAAGGCAGTGTCCCCTGACATGCTTTTAATTATGGTCTATAACGTGTCGGACGCAATTACTATCCTTGGTAGGAGCAATAGTAAAGCTCACCCTTATAATTTTTCGGTCTGGCACAAGGTCCTGTCTTTGACCACTATGCAACCACCGTTCTTACGGTTGACACCCGATTTGGTTCAGGTGACCTAAAAGAATTCCAGGTGAATTCCTAGGATTTTACGTTCAATGGTAATGAACGCATTGAAAATAGGGTTTTCAGAAAACAAATCGGTTTGTAATTTTGATCAAAATATTTTCTCGTTCAAGCTCGAGTTTAGATATCATTGAATTCCATGAGTTTGAATTCTCAATCTTTAAGGTCAATCTCTAGGATTGAGTAATATCAGGCTTAAAAGCTAATTTTTAATCTTTAAGGAGATTATCCTTTCTGGGGATCTGATTCATTAGTCTTATCCAGCTAATTTGCACGGTGCCCCCCCATTTTACGAGATAAATCCTTCTCATGGTTAGGATAAATCTGACCACTTGGCGACCCTGTTTTATGCTGAGGTCCGTGGATTTCCTGCTGATTTTAGTGATGACTTTTCTAGATTTTTCATCAACCTACAGCTGGTCTGGACGACAACTTCCTGACTTAAATCAAGAAGCGCGTTTCTTTTTTCGGAAGACTTTACTTCCTTTTAATGATGGAATTGATTCATCGTGTAGATCCATCTTTCTTACAGTAAATCAGGTAAAACTTTTTAGTTTAGTCCAAAGCAAAAGTATTTTCAGTTATTTGTACAAAAATATGTGATATATTTTTTGAATAACTTGGAGAATTTTCCCACACTTGGCTTTTATTTTCCTTTTTATTGTCCTCTATTCTATTTTAAATGAATTTTAACATTTTGGTTTGTTTCTCAATTTATGTCCTTTCCGAGGTTACAATAATTTCGGTGTTAAAACCTAGTTTTATCGTTCATAAATATGTATAAACATGATTTTGAGTTCATTTAATTGAAAATTTTGAAAAATTTTACTAGAATTGGGTAGTCAGTATATAAGACTAGGGCTGTTCTTTATTATCAGAGAGCACTAGATTCTAATACAACTACTGCTTTACTAGTATTTTTAATGGTAACCCAGTGTTTAAGATAAAAATTTTAAAATCCGAAAGAATTTAACCCCTTCCCACACTTAAGATCTTGCAATGCCCTCATTTGCAAGAAATCAGTAACAATTTAAATTATTGAGGGTGATTTGTGTGAAAATGATTAAATTTTTACCAAAGTTTCCAAATATATTGGCGTTTGTTTGCTGAATGATAAATGGTGCACATCATTTGTTCATTCCGTCTTATTGTTATTTCACATATATTTTGCATCTTGTCGTCAAAATTAGTTGCTTTTGCTGAACTTAATGCCAGTCTTTGAAAATGCGTTGTTTTACCCTGTTGTGTACATAAGATAAACTGCAAACATATATACATATTTTTGAAGTTTGGTATATTACCCCACATTCAAAAATTATTAAAATCTAAGAATAAAAGTTAGAAAATTATAAAAACTATTACAATATTAACATAAGTATTAAACGTATCAACATTACAAATTACAAAATAAATAAAACTAAGTAGACTAGGGATGATACTGATACCAATAGGGGTTCCAAGCATAACCATAGGTGCTATAGAATGCTTCGGCTGGGTTATACGTAGGATACGGTGGTTGCATCTCTATAGACCAGGGAGGGAATATGGGTTTTGGAGTAGGAATATAGTTTCTACCTATATGTTGGCAATGAGCTATGATTTGGTTTTGATGAACTTGCCAATCTTCAAATGCTCTCTGTCTAGCATTTTCGTACTCCTGTGAAGCTATAAACCTTTGCATTTCTTGCATTTCATTTCCCCCTCCTACATTACCTTGCTGTTGGTTTCTCTAAGCCTGTGGATGTCTACCATGGTATTGTACTGCGGCGTTATTTCGCCTCTTCAAAACTTTCGCCCCATGGTATACATTTAAACCTATAGTATCGCGGGGTTCTGGTTCTTCGACTAATAATCCCCCCGACTTATATCCACACCGAGATATTCAGCAATCAAAGTAATAAAAATACCACCTCCTATTATGCTATGCGGTCTCATCCCCCTAACCATAGCTGATAAATAATAACCCACACAATAAGGTATACTTACAGCGCTTTGTGGGTCTCGAATACACATATGGTAAAACAAATCATGTTCATTTACCTTTTCTTTGTTCTTACCTCTTTGTGTAATCGAATTAGCTAAAAACCTATGAATCACTCTTAATTCAGCTCTATCTATATCCAAATAAGAGTAATTTCCCCCTTTGAATCGGTGATGGCTTGTCATTTGACTCCATACACCTTGTGTATTAAAATTTTCATCTATCTTTCTACCATTTAGTATCAACCCTCTACAATCGGCAGATGCTAACTCCTCAGGCGTATATATACGTAAAGCCTGAACCATGTCTAGTAAAGACATGTGGCGCATCGAACCTCCTAACAAAAATCTAATAAAAGATCGATCGGTTAAACTAGCTACCCGATCATTTAATTCTATACTACACAACAATTCTTCACACCATACTTTATATACAGGTCTACGCATGGTGAATAAACGTACCCAGTCGTTAAAAGTAGAATTACCATACCTCTGTGCAAGTAATTCCCTAATTGGCCCGACCAATTCTACAGCTTCTAATGGTCCCCATTCTATGACCCTAGGTACCTCAACAACTTTAGAATGAAGAGTATGCAAACCCCTTTGGTATTTTGGATAATCTATCCAAAGTCTGTCAAATCTCAGGTTCGGGTGCAAATCTTCCAAGTGCATATCAGAAAATGTCATGACTGGATGAGGTATATCTTGCTTGTAGTAGTTATCCACCTCCTGTTGTTCCGCATTCTCAGCCGGAGCATTGCGAGCTTGGGATGAAGATTCACCCCTTTCAGTATGCAAAACACATCAAACACAGTTTTTGTGCATCCAAATATGCATTAGTGTCAACAAAATCATCAATAAAAATAATTACAATGACATGATCAATTTATATCAAACTTAAGCTCATTTTCATATTTTCATCAAATCTACACTTTTTCAAATAAGCATATACGAAAATGTTCGCCAAGTTCATAAGCATTCAACTCAAATAACATGTCAAAATAATCATTACTAGCAATTAAACAAGTTTCAAATGGCATTATCTCTCAAAAATCAAGTTCATGAATTTTAGACTTGAAAAAGTCCACTTTAATTCTCAAAATCATGTTTAGGCTCAAAGTTTGGATCATTTAACTACCTAAACATGTTACACTACTTAATTTAGCAACAATTCATGACAAAAATTGGCCATAACCTGTTTATATCAAAAAGCCCCAAATTTGCTCAAGAACACAAACCCTAGATTACTCTAAATTTGAAGTTTAAGGCTTCTAATCATGTTAAATAGCATCAATCTAGGTTATACAAGCATAATACATAAACAATTTAAGCATAATTACACTAAAAAGCATCAAAATCAAATTGGGGAAAAAATTGCTCAAGAACACTAATTTTCGGATTAAATGGTGTTTAGGTGTAGAAATTTACCGTTTTTTTTGAGTAATTCCTTGATAGCATCCTTCTCAACATGATTTTAGTAAAAGATTTGATGATTAACGGTTAAAAATTGTGATTTTGGGGGTGTTTTTTCGGGTTTTTGAGGGTTATTTTCGCAGTATTTTCGCTGTATGTGTGGGTGGTAGTGTGGACTGATCTGTTCTTTACGTTCTATTTTTTTTTCTGGGTTTTGGTCCCTCCGCGAGTCGCGGTGTTTGGACCTTCAAACTCCGCGAGTCGCGGAGTTTGTATTTTTTTTTATAACATCTTATACTAATTAAAACAATTAAGTAATTAATTTTAAAATTTTATTTCCCTTGTTATTTAGGACGAGGTCGTTTCGGATCGATGTCCTAGTCCGTCCTTCGACAAAATTTTAAAATTTGTCTTTTTGTAGTGATTGTTTTAAAAGCTAAGATTTTTGGGGTTTTTTTAATGTTTTTGGCATACTTTAATTCAATAAGATTAAAAATAATTATAATAAAAGTTCTCGTTCCTCCCTTGGGTAAAGCAATTTCGGTTCAAAGACCTAGTCTTCAACTCACGACGAATTTTAAAAATCATATTTTTAACTTAATGAGATAAAGTAAATTTTTGTTTTTAAATTCACACAACTTAAATATAAAATTCAAAATTAATATTAAAAATTCACACCAAACTTAAAATTTGAAATGCATAAAAATAAAATTCATATTTTAAAAATTAAAAATTCACACCAAACTTAATTTAAAAATTCATATTATAAATTCACACCAAACTTAATTTAAAAATTCATATTATAAATTCACACCAAACTTATATTAATTTTTCAAATATTTACAATTTTAAAAATATTGTTTTTACAAAGCTTACAATATTAATTTAAGATTTATATATTAATTTTAAAAACATGGTAAAAATAAAATTAAAAATCTTTTTGGCTTTTTATCCCACTTTAATCAATCAAATATTATCAAAAATATGCGCCCCCCTTTTCGGTAAAGTAATTTCGGTTCCAAGACCTAATTTAACTCATGACGAATTTTTGAAATATTTTGTGTTGATTGATTAAAGATATTTATACCTTAAGAATAAACGTTAAATTTCGCAGTGATGTAATAAATTTTTGTATGATATCAATAATTTCGGTCGCCAAACCTAATTTTATTCAATACCAATTTAATACTTTATAGCGAACAAATTAGCGTTTATTATCAAAAAGTTAAAAAAAAAAAAAAAAAAACTGTACAGACTTACCTGTGAGATAGTATTCTTAGTTATATGATCTATCCCATTCATAAGATAGTCGGTTTAATTGGTTTTCCATGGCTACATAGGCGTAACCTCGAGCATTCAGTGTCTTTTCTTCTAAACATATGAACGGTCCGTCTCTGCATAAAGTAACAAATTCGGTGTTTGAATAGGTTTGATTATTTGAACATTTACCTCCATGTGACCATTTTCCGCATTTGTGACATCTTTCTAGGTGTCGTGCTCTTCTTTTCGCTGCGGATTTTGATTTTCCTTTACCAAATTGTAACTTATTATCTTCGCATCTGGATTCTTTTCTAACTCCGTCCAATCTTTCTCTGATTACTGATACTATTTCACTCGGAAGTGTGTCATTATTACGTTTAGTGATCAAAGCGTGTAGCATTAGACCATGGTTTAGTTCACAGGCAGTCTTCATTTTGTAAAAACCTAAAAAAATAAAAATTCAGAATGGGGGGAGAAGACTAGTTCTTTAGGGTCTGCTAGGGAAAGACCATTCGGGTTCCATTTTCGAGAACTATACGAAAACAGACAATCTAACTCTAACAGAAATACATATTATCCTTTAAAGACTTGATTCTCCCCACACTTAGTTAGCTGTGGTGTCGAAATTGTGATTAACTTCGTTGTCGACTTCCATCGGACTATCTATGTAGTGTTTAACTCTGTGACCATTAACTTTAAATTCAATCCCATTTGAATTTATTAATTCTATCGTTCTGTATGGGAAAACTCTTTTAACTATGAATGGTCCAGACCATCTGATTTCAATTTTCCAGGAAATAGCTTGAATCGTGAATTGAAAAGAAGAACTCTGTCTCCTTCTTTAAATTCTTTTAAACTTCTGATTCTTTTATCATGCCATTTCTTCGTTCTTTCTTTATAGATTAACGAATTTTCGTATGCTTCATGTCTTAATTCTTCTAATTCGTTTAGTTGACTTAATCGTAGACGTCCGGCTTCATGTAAATCAAGATTACATGTCTTCAAAGCCCAAAATGCTTTGTGTTCAATTTCTACTGGAAGATGACATGCTTTTCCATAAACAAGTCTAAAAGGTGTGGTTCCAATTGGAGTTTTGTAGACTGTTCTAAAAGCCCAGAGTGCATCCTCCAATTTAATGGACCATTCCTTCGGATTTGATCCTACGGTTTTCTCTAGAATACGTTTTAAAGCTCGGTTGGTATTTTCAACTTGTTCACTTGTTTGTGGATGATATGCGGTGGAGATTTTATGAGTTACTCCATATCTTTTAAGAACTTTCTCAAGTTGATTATTACAGAAATGAGTACCCCGATCACTTATTAAAGCTTTCGGTGTTCCAAACCTTGCAAAAAGACGTTTTAAAAAGTTGACTACAACTCGTGCATCGTTAGTTGGGAGAGCTTGTGCTTCCGCCCATTTAGATACATAATCAATGGCTACGAGAATATAGAGATTATTATGAGATTTTGGAAATGGACCCATAAAGTCAATACCCCAAATGTCAAATACTTCACATACTTGTATGACATTTTGTGGCATTTCATCACGTTGACTTATTTTTCCGGCCCTTTGACAAGCATCACAGGATTTGCAAAGAAGGTGTGCGTCTTTGTAAATTGTAGGCCAATAGAATCCAGCATCATAAACTTTTCTTGCTGTTAGTTGAGGCCCATAATGCCCTCCTGTTGGTCCTGTGTGACAATGGTTTAATATTTTATTAGCTTCATCTCCAAATACACATCGGCGTATTATTCCATCGGGACAACTTTTAAACAGATGTGGATCTTCCCAAAAATAGTGTTTTATATCACTGAAGAATTTCTTTCGTCTTTGGTACGATAATCCTTTTTCAAGGAATCCACATACTAAATAGTTTGCATAGTCTGCAAACCATGGAATTTCTTTATAATCTATTTTCAATAGATATTCATCAGGAAAGTTATCTTGTATGGCCGATTCATTTAGAACTTCTAACTCAGGATTTTCAAGACGAGAAAGATGATCAGCGGCGAGATTTTCTGCTCCTCTTTTATCTCGGATTTCAATATCAAACTCTTGTAAGAGTAAGATCCAACGGATTAATCTTGGTTTAGCATCTTGTTTTGAAAATAGGTATCTAAGAGCAGAATGGTCGATATAGACCACCGTTTTTGCTAGAACGAGATATGATCGAAATTTGTCAAAAGCAAAGACAATAGCAAGGAGTTCTTTTTCAGTAGTTGTATAGTTCGTTTGTTTTCCTTGTAACGTCTTACTAGCATAATATATAGGTTGAAATCGTTTTTCAATCCTTTGTCCTAAAACGGCTCCCATTGCAAAATCACTTGCATCGCACATTAGTTCAAATGGTAGATTCCAATTTGGTGTTATCATGATCGGAGCATTAGTGAGTTTCTCTTTAAGAATATTAAAAGATTTGATACACTCATCTGAAAAGATGAATGGAGCATCCTTTTCTAGGAGTTTATTCATAGGAGTGGCAATTTTAGAAAAATCTTTTATGAAACGTCGGTAAAAACCGGCATGCCCTAGAAAACTCCTAACTCCTCTAACATTGGTGGGATGTGGAAGTTTAGCAATTACATCTACTTTAGCTCTATGCACTTCAATTCCTTCTTTTGAAATTTTATGACCAAGAACGATGCCTTCTTTAACCATGAAATGGAATTTCTCCCAATTAAGTACTAGATTTGATTGTTCGCATCTAATAAGCATTCGTTCCAGATTAACTAGACATGATTCAAATGTATCACCGAAGACTGAAAAGTCATCCATGAAAACTTCCATGCATTCTTCTATCATGTCATGAAAAATCGCCACCATACACCTTTGAAAGGTTGCAGGGGCGTTGCAAAGTCCAAATGGCATGCGTTTGTAAGCAAAAGTACCATAAGGGCACGTGAATGTGGTTTTCTCTTGATCTTCGGGTGCTATTGGAATTTGAAAATATCCGGAAAATCCATCTAGAAAACAATAGTAACTATTTCCGGCTAATCTTTCCAACATTTGATCTATGAAAGGTAAGGGAAAGTGATCTTTTCTGGTGGCGTCATTTAATTTTCTATAATCAATACATACACGCCATCCTGTTACAGTCCTAGTAGGAATAAGCTCATTTTTTTTCATTTGTAATGACAGTCATGCCACCCTTTTTAGGCACGCATTGAACTGGGCTTACCCATGGACTATCAGAAATTGGATAAATTAAACCTGCATCTAGCAGTTTAATAATCTCTTTCTTAACTACATCTTGCATATTAGGATTTAGTCTTCGTTGGCGTTGCACATACGTTTTATGACCTTCTTCCATAAGGATTTTATGTGTGCAATACGAAGGACTTATTCCTTTAATATCATGAATCTTCCATGCAATGGCTGGTTTATGAGCTTTCAACACAGAAATGAGTTGTGATTTCTCATTTTCAGTAAGAGAAGACGATATTATTACAGGTAATTCAGATTCACCATGTAAATAAGCGTATTCCAAATGGTTTGGAAGTGGCTTTAACTCTAATTTCGGAGGTTCTTCTATCGATAATTTGTATCGATATCTGTCTTCTTCTTTTAGCATTTGAATTTCTTCTGTTGTTGGTTCATATCCATTAGCTATAAGTGTAGCTAACATTTCAGCTTCATCAATTGGTTCATTACCTTCTCCTAAAGAACATTCTCCTGTTCCTTGTAATTCTGGAAATTCTTATAATAATTCTGCATGTGCATCTATAGTTTGAATATAATAACATGTATCATCTGCAGATTGTGGTTGTTGCATTGCTCTATCAACTGAAAAGGTAACACTCTCGTCCTCTATACTTAGGGTCAGTTTCTTACCGAACACGTCTATCATTGCTTTAGCCGTATTTAAGAATGGTCTTCCTAATATAAGAGGAACTTGAGAATCTTCTTCCATGTCCAGAACAACAAAATCTACTGGAAATACTAAAGTACCAACTTTAACTAGCATGTTCTCCATTATCCCTCTAGGATATTTTATTGATCTATCGGCTAGTTGTATGCTTATTCTGGTTGGTTTCAATTCTCCAAGGTCTAGTTTAGCGTATAGTGAATACGGCATTAGATTTATACTAGCACCTAAGTCTGCCAATGCTTCTATTGAACTAAGACTACCCAGAAAACATGGAATTGTGAAACTTCCTGGATCAGATAATTTTTCTGGTATCTTATTCAACAGCACTGCTGAACAATTAGCATTCATAGTAACAGCCGAGAGTTCTTCCATTTTCTTTCTATTTGAGATTAGATCTTTCAAGAATTTAGCATATCTAGGCATTCCTGAAATCACATCAATGAAAGGAAGATTTACATTTATCTGTTTAAACATATCCAAGAATTTGGATTGCTCGGCTTCAAGTTTCTCTTACTTCATTTTACTCGGATAAGGAAGTGGTGGTTGGTATGGTTTAACATAAGGTTTAGCCTTAACTGTGTTATCTTCATTAACCTTTTCAACTACCGGTTCTTTTTCCTTATCTTGATTAGGTTGTGGTTCTTGTGGAGTAGGAATAGCTTCATCAAAAGTTACAGGTATTTCAGTTGGTTTAAGTGTTGTACCACTTCTTGTGGTAATGGATTTAGCTGTTTCATTCCGGGGGTTAGCATTTGTATCACTAGGTAGACTTCCCGGTTTTCTTTCACCTATTAACCTTGCTAGGTTACTTACTTCTTGTTCCAGATTTTGAATAGAAGCTTGTTGATTTCTAAATGCTTGAGCATTTTGTTCATTAGTTTGTTTCTGAGATGTGAAAAACTGCGTTTGAGTTTCAACTAGCTTCGTCATCATATCTTCTAGATTCGGCTTTTTATCATCGGTTTGTTGTGGTGGTTTGTTTTGAAAATTAGGTCTTTGCTGATTGTAAGTATTGTTGGATACTTGTTGATTGCTAGGACCTTGTTGGTTGTTGTATGGAATATTTCGGTTATAGTTCTGGTTTTGATTGTAAATCGGTCTTGGCGGTTGATAATTATTCTGATAATTATTTTCAGGCCTTTGGTTTATGTATGAAATATTCTCTCTTTGTTCTATTGTTAATTCAATACTGAGACAATCTTTTGTCAAATGTGGTCCTCCACATTGCTCACAACTAATTCGTATTGAGTGAATATCCTTAGTCATCTTTTCCATTCGTCTCTCGACAGCATCTATCTTTGCGGAAATAGAATCTAAGTCATGACTAGAATCGGCTCTAGCTGCTTTAGATGATCTAACGATATCTTTTTCTTGGTGCCACTCATGTGAGTGGGAAGCAGTGTTATCAATAATTTTGTAAGCATCAGTTTCGGTTTTCTTCATAATAGAACCACCAGTTGCTATATCTATGTCTTTCCTTGTAGTGATGTCGCATCCTTGGTAGAATATTTGTACTATTTGACAGGTGTCTAAACCATGTTGCGGACATCCTCATAACAACTTTCCAAATCTAGTCCACGCCTCATATAGAGTTTCATTCGGCTTCTGTGTAAACGTAACAATTTCTGCTTGAAGTCTTACGGCTTTAGATGCAGGAAAGAATTGTTTAAGAAATTTTTCAACTAAAACGTCCCATGTATCATTCGCCCCTTCAGGTAACGATTCCAACCAATCTTTGGCTTCCCCCTTTAAAGTCCAGGGAAATAACATGAGATATATCTGTTCATCCTCCACTTCTCGGATTTTAAATAGTGTGCAGATCCTATTAAAGGTACGTAGATGTTCATTTGGATCTTCCTTCGGCGCACCACTAAATTGGCATTGATTAGTCACCATGTGTAGAATTTGTCCTTTGATTTCATAATCTGGCGCATTAATGTCTGGATGAGTAATTGCGTGACCTTGGCCAGTGCGTTTAGCTCTCATTCGGTCTTCCATACTTAAAGGTTCCAGATTCTCCATAATTGAATTTGTTGAATCAGAATCACTAGAGGATTCTGATTTTATGGTTCGTTCCTCAACAATCTCTGTTTGAATGATTGGTGGTTCCGGAGGAAAGTTTAGTGGTTCAGGATCTATGAATCGTTCCTGAATATTCTCCGGATTCTCAATTGTGAGGTTGGGTTCAAAAAATGGATTATCGGAAATTTGAACTGGAGTACTTGGTCGACTGGATGGCGATTCTAAAGAAAAATCAACGGTGGTAATATTTGCTAAATGTCTTGATCTAGTTACAGGTGGTGAACGTACAAAAGGTGGTGAACGTCTTGCTCGGTGCATTCACTGAATATCCTATTAGTTTTTAAAAGGAAAGAAAAATTATAATGAGTTATCCAATCAATAGACTTTTCTGATTTTGCCCACGTTTCGAATAGCCAAAACATGCAGCAGAGGGGCAGGATTCGTTTGGTCTCAATATAATTGAGGACTGTTTGGCTCCAATAACCCGGTCCACGTACAAATCCAACTATTACTACGAACCAGAAAATTTTGATGTCTATTAACAGAGGCGGAGCCAGGAATTTTCATTGGGGGATGCTTCAATTTTTTTTTTCACACCAGTTCGGGATCACCCATGAGACTAAACCACCAATGTGTCCATCTGCATAACCCTCCCCCAACTGTTGTGGACCAATCCAAGGGCATGAGCGGTATAACCCCACTGCCCCCGCAACGCGATGTGCGAAAGACACTCTTGGGTGCAATGCTGAACCCCACGGGAGTCGAACTCCTAACCTTTCGTTAAAAGAGGGAGACCACTGTTACATGAGCTACAACACGAGACTATGGAGACTTCATTTACTTTTAAATAGAAATATAAATATTATATCGAACAACATTAAATAAATAAAAAGTATATCATAATTGAAAAGGCAAATATTGATTAATTAGAACTCACCTCAAAACAATTCTCATGCCTAACTATTTTAAAACAACTAAAACCATCTCATCCATAACTTACAGCCTTATAGGATCACATATATAGGGAATAGGGACTAATGTGGTAAAGTAACAAACTTGAGGATTTTAACTAAACTATAATAATCAGGGGTAATTAATGAAACATTTTGAAATATCTTTTCTTCTTCTTCCAGTAACCATACTGTCGATTGAAATCTCTTCCTTAAACATAAACCCTAATTCTTAAACTATCCATAGTAACTTCGTTAAACTGAAATTAGCGATATAACTTGGTTTATATATATCCAAAATATCATCTGCCCATAAAAATTACATTACTAACTCAGAAATCCAGGATGGCCATTGTCAATAGGGGATGCTCAAAACAAATAGCATTAGAGATATGGTAATGGACTAGAAGTATATGGGCTCAATAGGGGATGCTCAGCACCCCAAAGCACCCCTATTGGCTCCGCCATTGTCTATTAATTTAACCACTTAAAATAAATTTTCGTAATTTTAAGAAATTTAGATAAGAAGTAGAATAAAAATCTATGTCCTAAAACTAGAATAGCGAGAAATAAGAAAGAAAAAGAGTTCGTCGAAAAAGGTCGAAAAAGAAAAATGGTTGAAAAATAAAGGGTGACGGAAAAATAAAAGAAACTTATAAAACTTAAAAATACTTGACTAACCTAACCTTATTACTACAACTAACTTAAAATTATAATCGCAAATTGAGATTACTAATTGGAATGATAATTGATACATAGGAAAAAGTCGTCTAAAAATATTAAAGCTTACAGGAAAAACTAAATCCCAAATGGAAATAACTTAAAAAGAAACTAAAACTTAAAAAGGCGTCGCAAAATTCTAAAGCACCTAAATCTTAGTCTAAAGAAAAAGCACTTAAGGAATTCTACGGCAAAGCCTAAAAATCTAGAAGTAAAAATAACTATGGCAAAAACTAAGTTTAAAACTAAATATGAGCTAAAAATACAAATATTACGCTAAAACGATTGAAAAGGGACAAAATATAAAAATATACAAAAAGTTGTAAAAAGTACAATTTTTATAAAAATATTATTTTTATATTAATTATTTATTAAAACTATTAATTTTATATATAATAAAACTAATTAAAATTTAAAATACAATTTAATTTAAAAAACCTAAACTAATTATAATAATTAAACTAATTAGGGTTTATTATTAATAATAATAATAAAATCCGTAATTAATGTGAAATTAGGGTTCTGTCACGTGTGTCAGAGTGTCTCCGCGAGTCGCGGTATTCCAAGCAGCAAACCCCGCGAGTCGCGGGGTTCCAAAATTCAACTCTGGTACAGTTTAAAACTTGACGCGTTTTTTTTTCTTTATATTTTCTGTTTTATAATCTAAAATTTTTTATATAATAAAAACTTATATTTTAAAAACTAGAATGAAAATAGAACTAATTTATAATTTTATAAATAAAAATCTTAAAGCTAGATTTATATATATATATATTTTTTTCGGTTTTATATTTATAAAATATATTTATAAAATAAATTAAATAAAACTTATATTTTTACAAACTAAAGAAACTTTATAAAACTTAAATATTTATCAAACTCCTAAAAATATTTATATTTTTGTTTTTCTTTTTATATTTTCGAATATTTAAAACGTATTTTTATAAAAACAAATTTTAATAAAAGTAAACTAAAAATCTCTTTTTTTTTTATATTAGCGTTGCGCTTCCGGCTTTTAAGCGTTCCCCGGCAGCGGCGCCAAAAATAACTTGATGTTTCGCGAGGTGTATATAAAATACTATTAAATTTTACAAGGAAATACTATTAAATACGATACAATTTTACACAAGATATTTATTTATTTATAGAATGGATATACTTAAACCTTGCTACAACACTTATAGGCAGTGTACCTAATCGTACAGTAGTGTAGTTTTTAGTAAGTCCGGTTTGTTCCACAGGAAAAATCTTTAAACAAAGCTTAACGCTATATTAGTTTACTTTTATAAAAATACAAATATATATACAAGTAATATTATTATTATAAAGGGGGGTTTTTACCGTTTAATGACCGGTTTGTCGATTTTAAAACTTTAGTCGCAATTAAAACCAAATGTAAAATAATAAATAAATACAAGACTTAATTTAAAGCGTAAAGTAAATAACGATAATGAAATTGCGAATAATAAAAGTGCGATAAAATAAACTTGCGATAATTAAAAAGTACGATAATTAAAAGTGCAATTAAATACAATAACAATAAATAAAAATGCGATAATTAGAAGTGCAATTAAATATAAAATAAAGGAAATTAAATATGAAATAAAAGAATTATGCTTATTTAAACTTCCGTAATCATGATGCTTGACGTGTTGATTTTAGTTTTATGCCCATGGGTTAATTGTCCTTTGTCCTGGATTATTTAATATGTCCGTCTGGTTTTTGTCCATAACAGTCCATCAGTCATAAATATAAAGTGCGAGTGACCTCGTCAAATTATCCTTATACCCGAAGTTAAATATTCCAATTAATTGGGGACTTAAACTGTAACAAGATTTTAATACTTTGTTTAATAATTACACCAGGATGTCGACTGAGTGTAACCCAAGGTTTTAATATTTTGTTATCAATTATACCAAGTGTCCTTGTACATAATTTCACCCCTGTTTTAATTATTCTAGTGGCTATTAATCCATTCCCGTGTCCGGTTAAATGAACGATTATTCATACATATAAATACCCTGCCCATCGTGTCCGATCGAGTGTAAATGGTTATTTATAGGGACGCCCAATTGTAAATCTTTATATTGACATTAACAAACTATCATTTAGTTAAACAAATATAAAGTCCATTAATAGCCCATAGTCTAATTTCCACAAGTGTCGTTCTTTTATCCAAACCCCAATTATGGTACAAAGCCCAATTACCCAATTTTAGTAATTAGCCCAACATCATGATTACTTCGGATTAAATAAGCATAATAATAACTTAGCTACGAGACATTAATATAAAAAGGTTGAACATAACTTACAATGATTAAAAAATAGCGTAGCGTTACACGGACATAATTTCGACTTACACCCTTACAATATTCGCTAACATACCCTTATTATTAGGATTAAAATTAAAATTAAAATTAAAATATAAATTATAAATATAAATATTACGATATAGATAGAGAGATGGATATATGAATGTGTAAAAATGATCAGAATTCGGTTGGCTTTATAGGGAATTGAGTTCAGGGGTACTCCGCGACTCACGGCCCTTTTTGCCTTCAAACTCCGTGAGTCGCGGAGTTTGTAAATACAGCTCACTCCAGTTTGGAGTCTTTCTTGCCGACGGTTTATTTTATTTATATAATATATAAATAATTATAAGAATTATTTAAATATTATATTATATTTATGTGCATTGTTGACTTGTAATTTTTAGTCCGTTGCGTCGAGCGTTGAGAGTTGACTCTGGTCCCGGTTCCGGATTTTCGAACGTCCTTGTGTACAATTTAATATCTTGTACTTTGCGTTTTGAATCTTGTACTCTTGTAATTTCGAGACGTTTCTTATCAATAATTGGAACCTCTTTGATTGTATTTTGTACTTTTGAGCTTTTTGGTCGTTTGCGTCTTCAATTCGTCGAATCTGTCTTTTGTCTTTACCTTTTATTATTTAAACGAATATCACTTTTAAATAGAACAATTGCAACTAAAAGCTTGTCTTTCTTGAGGAATAATGCTATGAAATATATGTTCATTTTTAGCATTATCAAATAGCTAAACGGTGGATACACTTCGGGTTCATTGACTTCGGGGTCTACTTCAATATGTATCTCAAAATTGCTTCCGGAACTAATGGAATCCAGGCTAGGTGTAGGATCCATCTCTTATGATCAGTTAGAGGATTTTCGATATGAAATGATTTTCGGTTATTGGATAATATTCTAATTATATAGAATATCTAATATAGTACAGAAGATCCCGTAGATTACGGAGGAAATTAAGGAAACGTGTCAGATAAAGTCTACAGTAACAGATACGCTAAGATATGGATATACACTATTCATTTAATCAATGCAGTAAGATGTGTCTAGACTAGGAATGATAAGCAGGTAATTTCCTAAGGATGATAAGTAGATGATTTTCGACACGAAATGATAAGCAAAACTTTTGACATGCAGACACGGTCGAAGTCCAGACTCACTAATGCATCTAAACAACTATCAGTTAGACACACTAATGCAAGACCTGGTTCGCTAAGGCCACCGCTCTGATACCAACTCTAACGACCCGTCCTAATCCATCAGGATGAATACATTACATTTGGTTACATCGCAAGGTACTTGACCTCTATATGATACAATTTTACAAACATTGCATTCATTTTTAAAAGACAAACTTTCATTACATCGAAAGTTGACGGCATGCATACCATTTCATAATATATCCTACTATATTTGACTTAATACTAATCTTGATGAACCCAATGACTAATGCAACGTCTTTTGAAATATGTCATGAATGACTCCAGGTAATATCCTTAAAATGAGCAAATGCACAGCGGAAGATTTCTTTCATACCTGAGAATAAACATGCTTTAAAGTGTCAACCAAAAGGTTGGTGAGTTCATTAGTTTATCATAATCATTCATTTTCATCATTTTAATAGACCACAAGAATTTCATTTCCAGTTCTCATAAATATATGTCCCATGCATAGAGACAAAAATCATTCATATGGTGAACACCTGGTAACCGACATTAACAAGATGCATATAAGAATATCCCCTATCATTCTGGAAAATCCTTCGGACATGATAAAAATGAATTCGAAGTACTAAAGCATCCGGTACTTTGGATGGGGTTCGTTAGGCCCAATAGATCTATCTTTAGGATTCGCGTCAATTAGTAGATCGGTTTACTAATTCTTAGGTTACCAAGCAAAAGGGGCATATTCGGCTTCGATCATTCAGCCATATAATGTAGTTTCGATTACTTGTGTCTATTTCGTAAAACATTTATAAAAATTGCGCATGTATTCTCAGCCCGAAAATATAAAGGGTAAAAAGGCAAATGAAACTCACGATACTGTATTTTGTAGTAAAAATACATATGACGACACTGAACAAGTGCAGCGTTGGCCTCGAATTCACGAACCTATATCATTTGTATATTCATTAATACATATAATTGTATTCGAACACATAAATATATAGCCTTATTAGTTATATCCTTTTATATTAATAATATATATATATATATATATATATATATATATATATATATATATATATATATATATATATATATATATATATATATATATGTTTCATATATTCATTTTGTAAAATAAAAATATTAATTTTTGTTATCTTATATGTAATAGATATATTTATAGATATACATATATATATGTAAAAATATTTTCATTTGTTTGTTAAAACAGTATTTTAATAATAAAAGATAATAATTGAAGTGATAAAATAATAATAATGATAATACTGATATTAATGATAATAAGATTAAAAATTCTATATACTTGATAATAATAATAATTATAACAGTCTTATTACTAATGGTAATCTTAATAATAATAATACTTTTGTTAATAATAACAATAATAATAATAAGTCTAAAGTGTTACTAATACTAATAGTTTGTATTATTTTCATAATAACAATGATAATAATCCTAATCATGATAATACCTATACCAACATTAATAATACTAATAATAACATTAATAATACTTATGATATTACCTAATAGCAAAAATGATAGTGATATTAATCATAGTATTTATGTTCACATAACAATAATGATAATACATATACTAGTCATTAAAAATAAATATGATAATAATAATAATAGTAGTAATAATATCAATATATTTATTTATACTTTATTCATAATAATAATAATGATAGTTAATACTTAAATGACAAAAGTTATGATAATAAATACATTAATAATCTTAATAACAATAATAGTGGTTATATTATTTATAATCATAGTAGTAATAATAATAATTATAATATTAGTAATAATAATAATAATAATAATAATAATAATAATAATAATAATAATAATAATAATAATAATAATAATAATAAATAAGTAAATAAACTACCTTAAGTAAGAAATCAGCTTGCTAAAAAGGAAAATGACCCAGCTCAGATTCGATCCTACGACCTCCAGTACAAACACCAGTCCTACATACCATTTATCTATTTCGGTTTTTCTGATTATCTTTACAACCCATTCCATTTAACCCGTTTTCTATTAACTCCCTCTTCTTCATAAGTTTAAAATCGACCAGAGACCAATTCATGCTATCCACGAATTACTCATTCAGTTTTAGGATTAAAAGTTGGTTCAAAAACGGTTTATAATCACGATTTTTACATTAACAGACACTTAGCAAAAAAATTAAAAAACAAAACAGTTACCTGACACCGAAAAAAATATGAAGAATGTGATCTTTGATTTTGAAATTGAAATGGTTTTAGGTCTCGATTCCTTCATGAAATATTTTCCAAATATCTCCTAGAAACTATCTGGATTCTTAATTTAACTCAAAACATCAAAAGAAAGTCGAATTTTGCGAAGAACAGACTGTTTGACTTTTTATGAATAAACTTTGACTTCGAAAATTTGTCCTTGATTTGAAGAATTGAAAGATGAGACTTTACAGAAAGTTTATGGGAAAGCTTTCTAAGATGACTGCATTATTAGATTTTAATATATGACTCGAATTCATTGAATTGACAAAGATAATGAAAAACAGAGATGTCGTGAGGTGTTCTTCAAATTACATTTTGATTTTGGCTGAATTAAATCGAATTGCATTCATAGAGTATCATATAGGTGATCACAGACTTATTTACAGCTAATGTGGTTAAATTAACATCTATTGATAATTGATTTGCTCGACAAATTCTAAATTCTGTCAGAAGGAAAAATATAAAAAAATAATCGCCTTTAATCTGTTCTTGTTTGTTATATGGATAATTGGAATCGACTAGGTTAATCCAGTAGACAATCTGCATAGTTAGGATAGCGACTAGCAACTGAATACATAATTATATATCAGTATTTATGTATATATTAGTAATTATCTGTACTTAGAATTGTATATCAATATTTTATATATCTAAATACCTGTATACGTATTTATATATCTATGTATCAGTATTTCGCATTCTGTGTATGTATTTATATAAATATGTATTTACATATCTGATTATATGTGTATAACTTGTAAATTTTGTTAATTACAAGTATAAATATATTAATATTACAATATCAATATTACTAATAATAAAATTATTGATAAAGGGTCTAGTAATGATAATTAATAATATTAATACTAACAATAATGCTAATTTTAATAAATTTAATTAATAATAATGATTCTAATAATCTTATTAATGATACAAATAATAGTACTAGTTATAATAATCTTAATATTACTGATAAATATAATATTAATAATGATAGTAGTATAATAGTTTATATATATCAAATTTCATTGTTTATGTAGTAATATTAATACTGATTTTTAGATATTATCATTTATTTTTAATGTAAGTAATACTAATATATCAATAATATTTTAACTTGTATGTAAATTTACTATGTAGAAATTATATCTTATTAATTATGTAATATTTAGTATTTATGGTATATATCTTTCAAAACATTTATTAGATATTAAATATTTATATATATGTATATTATATATATATATGTATATTATATATATATATATATATATATTACAATATAATAATAGTGATTAATAGAAATCATATATATACATAATATCATGTACATGTTTATATTTACTCATTTTAATTGTACTTAATTATTCTGTTTTACATTCTTAATTAATTAAAGTGTATTTTATTTATGTAAAGTGTTATATATATACTCTTATATTTATATTTATATCTATATATTTACTTACAACCAATTGTTCGTGAATCGTCAGAAATAGTCAATGGTCAAATGAATCTGTGTAAACAGTTCAAGAAGTTTTGAGACTAAACATTACAGACTTTGCTTATCGTGTCGAAATCATTTAAAGATTAAGTTCAAATTTGATCGAAAATTTTTGGGTCGTCACAGAAGTCAACGAGCTTTGCGATCGAGTATTGGCTTTGGAGAATATGGTGCAAAATTTACAAGCACCAACAGCACCACCAGCATCAGCACCAACATCACCATTACCACCACCAACAACATCTGCATCGTAAGCCTCAACATCACAATCTGTACCTCGAGCATCTATGTCATACGCATCGTAGATACCAAGGAATACCAATAAAAATAAACGATGAAGTATTGATTCATCACTTCATTGGAGAAATATTCTACGGCGATTATGTAATATCTAAAGTTTTAGAGATTACTTATTCTAGTTCTAAATCTGACGAGTGAATGGATAGAGATGATAGAAGGAAGAGTAGAAACCTGATAAGAATGGTGCGTGATTTACAAGCTAGTCTTGTATACAAGCATCACCAGCAGTACAGTCAATATCACCAGCAACATCTGCAGCACCACGAACTTTGCAAGCTCCATAACCACCGACAATATCAACACCACAATCACCAATGGGTATATTGTAATAACGAGTTATGGAGTATTAACTCATTATTTCCAAAGAATTTATATATTATATATATATATGAATTCTGGAAACCATAATATATCTTTTCGTACTAAGCTATTACGTGTGAATTTTAAAGGGTAATTACTACTCGATTAATTCATATCACTAATAGGCTATGATAGACATCCTTCATTAACAATTTAACCATCGTTAACTACAATCTCTGTTTCAACTCAATGAATTCCATCTCCTAATAAACCAAGTGTATTACTCAATTACATATTTAATTTTACACTTTCATTTTCGATGTACTCGAAACTTTCCAGAAAACATCATTCATGCCTTGCGAAGTTCACATGAATTCCACGAGCACCAACATCCTTCACTGAGAAATGTCAATAAAAATGAATAATGAAGTATTGATTCATAATTTCATTAACGTTGAAGAAATAATCCACGAAGATTACGTAATTTCTAAAGTTTTAGGGATTATTCATTTATAGTCCAACAATAAATCAAATGAGTTTAATTTAACATTAACTCATTAAATTTGTATTACATCTGAAGAAAATATACATACATATATTTTCATAAAGACTGTAATAAAAATTCTTTAGTACAAAATATTATTTGTGAAATTTTTAACGGGTAGGTAATACCCGAGAGAATATTTAAATTTCACATTAATATATTACACTGTACATTCTTCAATAATTCAATAATCATTAAACTACACTCACTACTTTCACAGCGATATACATTCTTTCATAGAAATCAGAACAACCTTTCTCGTCCAAATTCAATTACATATTCTGATTTTAGCATATCAGAATCCAAGTCAAGATATAACAAATAACATCACTCTTAGTGTGATGACCCAGAAATTTCTGACCAAATTTAAACTTTATCTTTAAATGATTTAATGTTTTCAACACGATAAGCAAAGTCTGTAATGTTGAGTCTCAAAGTTTTGGAACTATATTCATGTAATCAATTATTCTTTGACAATTCTCGAAGATTCACGAACAATATATATAACTTAATGTGCATATATATATATATATATATATATATATATATATATATATATATATATATATATATATATATATATATATATATATATATATGATTTCAAGTTATTTAGTAAACGATAGTAACATTCGATTATTGATTCGATTGATATTTAGATAAGTTAACTAAAATGTTTAAGATGAACCAGTAAAACACTAATTTGCTACGGTATTTTCGAATTGCTACAGTACCCGAAAAGCTACAGTGTTTTCGAAAATCACTATTTGCTACAGTAACTTTGCTACAGTAAACACTATTCTAAAATGAAAATGTATATGTATATGCTACGAGACGATGATTTATAGAAGTAAATAACCAAAACACTCAAAAGTTTAAGATACACTTTGAGTGATATAGTTTATTGATAATTTAAGACTATATTTTAACAAAGGTACGAGTCACGAAACGTAAAGAGCCAGTTTTCTCAGCGTATGAATGGACATTCGAAAAACCGGAACCGGGACATAAGTCGAGTGACGACGTACGACTTATCGGAATAAAAATTACAAGTCACCTATACATGAGAATATAATATAATATATAATTAATTAATTTAAATTATATATATTATATATAATATATTTAAATATGTCGACGAACTACAAAACAAATCAAATGTGAGCTGTCATTTAAGCTCATGCGATCGCATGAGCATACCAAAGAAACTCCATGCGATCGCATGGAGGCTGGATCCAGAAAACATCTATAAAGCAAGTCGATTTTTGGTTCATTTTGTCATCTGTTTTCTCTCGCACTCTCTCACAGAAATATATATATATATTTATATGCGTGAGTTTCATTTGGTCCCTTTTTAATTGCTTTTGCAATCTATATTTTTGGAATGAGAATACATGCACTTTATTTTAAACACAATGGATACAAGTATATACTAAATTCTACACTGAGTCTGAACAGAAAATCCCTTAGCTCTGGTAACTAGTAACTGCCAGTTACAAGAACTGGTGGGAACGCGTAGTTGAATATGGATCCATAGGGCTTGATATCCCCGTTCGAGCTAGAGCACTAGCCTTTTAACGGACGTATGCTATTTGAGAAGCGTACACGTTGGTTTGCGTGTATTATTAAGATGATTATACAAAGGGTATAAATTATATATACGTTAAGTTTAGTTACCAGGGTGCTCAATTTCGTAGAATATTTTGATAAACGTTTCTGGATGAAACAACTGAAATCTTGTGATCCACCTTTATACACAGATTATACGAAACATTAAAACTATGAACTCACCAACCTTTGTGTTGACACTTATTAGCATGTTTATTCTCAGGTTCCCTAGAAGTCTTCCGCTGTTTACTTATATGTTAGACAAGCTATATGCACGGAGTCTTACATGGCATATTTATCAAGAAAACGTTGCATTCACCAAATCATCACCATGTATCTTATTTTGACTGCATTGTCAACAGAATTACTATTGTAAACTATTATTTACGGTGATTGTCTATATGTAGAAATCATCAGATGTCAAAAACCTTTGATTTAAATATTCATTTATCGTGTGACTTTTCAAAAGAATGCAATGTTTACAAAACGTATCATATAGAGGTCAAATACCTCGCAATGAAATCGATGAATGACATGTTCGTCCATATGGATTTGGAGCGATCGTCACACTTAGATCCATACATCTTTCAAAGCTATACTTTGACTTCTAAATTGTGCTAAAACATCACTTCTATCCATAAAACCTAGTAAAATATTAGTATCATTCAAGATTATAAAACATCATATGTATATTAACGATTACAATCTGAGTTCAAACCCTTCATGATTCTTGAAAACAAGTTAATTAAGAAACAATCGAGAGGATGATCCAACCAAACGTTATCTATGAAAAGAAAGATTTATGCATATAGATATGCACCTGGAAAACTCTCGAAACCTAAGTAAAAGTTTAACACGTATCTGTGTTAGATCCTTTAGCATTATTATTACCGAAAATAACCTTGCAATTCCTTTTTAAGGTACCCAGTGTTATCACCCTTCCAACAAGTCAACTTCGACTTTTCAGATCAGCCATATTATAACCTTGATATATATGTTCTTGTTACCGGGGAACCTTTTATATTCCACCATATTAACAGTAAACGTACCAGCAACCTCTTTAATCTGTGACTTAAGTCTCTCCGAAAAATTACTATATTTATTCATTGAAACCCTATCATGTACTCGTCTACATCTTCTAACGATAATTGCCATACCAAATACCCGGAAGCATCAATCATCATATTCGAATATCGCAACATCAATAGTTATATATATATACATATAACTTCTATCTCCTAGGCTTACGTACTTCAATTCTGAATTTCTGAATAAGCACCCCAGTTTATGAATCAGTTCTTGGAATTTTGAAAAAGATGATGAAGCAGCAAAAATTGTAAATGACCTTAACAGTCAAAAGTTTGATGATAAAGAATAGCGTGTTGAAAAAACTCAGAAAATGAAAAAATTTGGTACTAAAAAACGGATAGAGCAAACCATGAAGGAGGCTGTGGACAAATCACAAAGACTAAATTTACCTTCAAAGAATCCAAATGATTCAGTGTCTACTGAGATCTTTAGCGAATACCTTGCTCCTGACTCTAAAATTTTGCGGACAAATCCTCTTCATCATCCTTCGATCTTAGAAATTCTAAGATATCTCGTATCTTTAAGTATAAATATCCTTAATATTTCTGAAGATGCCTTCATAATTATTCTTGTCTGAAATCATCTATCTCCTCGTGCTATCTATGTTACATCATAAAAGAAACTGTTTTTGTTTCTATCCTTCTGTAAAATTTGAGTTTAAATTATGAATGATTTCTAGAGAAGTGTTGGGAGTTGAAGCATGAGTTAGTATAATATAATGACGTCTGGCCAACGTGATTATATTATAGTAAGTCATGCTGAGTTTCTAATGGAACGTTATAAAGGTTCACAGATCATACTCTTATCATGTGCCATGTTACATAACTCTTTCATTCTATTTAACCACTAAACATGTCAAGAAAATATTTTTCTTGATGATTCGGTATTTTTCTTGATTTTCTGGTAATTTAACAATTCAGATCATGCTATTACCATTTCTTTCTTAGAACATTAGTTATGTTCATCCGAAACTTCATACCTACGAATTATGGGCCATTACTTGCTTCACACAAAGTCGAGAAGAGAAAACAATAACACAAAGCTTCGAAATATAAGGAGGAGTATAAATCACAGCAAATAGGAGAGATCATTAACCGTAGATGTCAATAATTATGGAAAGACAGCTGTAAGGAAGGATTATGAAAACCACAACCCCAAGAGCGAAGTAGAAGTAAACAGATTCCTCCGGTGGGAGTTGAAATAGAAGGATGATTGTGGTGATAGTCAGAATGAGATCAAGGATCAGAACTGGATGAAGCATTTTCACAATCTTTTAAAGGTATGAAATGAGGAAGAAGATGTAGGAGTGATGAAAATAATGGAACGGAAGAGGTTGATTTATAGCGAAATAACGGACATAGCAATCGAGGCAGATTACGCATTTAATCAAAGAAAATCATAATTTCCTTAATCACCGAAGAATCAAATCTTATATAGATTATGAAAATATTGTTTAACTTCCTTAAATCTCGGAAATTGACCGTGACTACGTCAAGAGTTAAAACGAATCTTTAATTTCATCATTTCACTCTTTTGCAATAGCTCCTCTCATACGCTTCGAGTAATCGAATTGTTTTATCCATATTACTCAATGGTGATAAAAATCTAAATTTCAACTTATATTCTTCATAAAAATATTCTTACGATCAATCATGACGACCTCTGTCAAAATTTCGGGATGAAATTTTCTTTAACGGGGAGGTATTGTGATGACCTGGAAAATTTCGACTTATTTAAATCAATTCTCTATATGATTTAATATTTTTGTTATGATAAGCAATGAGTTTTGACAAGTTTTAAAACTTTTGTAAATGAGTTTTTATATAACGTTTGACCACCATATTTGTCCGACGATTCACGAACGTCATAACTTTTGATAATTATATAATTGTGTGTATATATATACGGAAACATGCGAATAATATTTATATATGAAATGATAAAAAATTACTATTGAATGATGCAATTTCAAATTAAAATTTTTACGTATATAATCGTTTTATTTTTATGATGTAAATTTTTTTATTTATAAGAAGAAACACAATTAAATCAAAGATGTACAAGCCGTAATGCACAACGTACAACAATGTAACTTAAATAGTTGAATCAAAATTAATTTATTTACTTTTAATATGAATAGTAAATGAAATGAAATTAATTAATTTACTATTCACATGAAAGCGACATGATAGAAATTATTAATTATAAGTTACATAACATACCCCTAAAGTATTTAATAAATACAACTTTTTAAAATATTAAAATTCATTCATTCGATTGAATTAAATGAATTTTGTGATTTACTGTGGCACGAAATGATCAGCAGACTAGTACGTACACTCTACATCGAACGTATATAGTAATTTTGTAAATAAATGGACCTTTTTACAACTAGTTTTATAAAGCTTAAGACCAAAATAAATATATGTATTCAATTATAAAAAGTGGAATTCTTTTTATTTATACTTATACCCTTCAATTATTAGCAACAGAGTACGAAATACCGGTCCGTGAAAAACTGTCGGTAGAATGAGACAAAGGGGCGGCTAACATTAAGCACGTTTGATTCTCCATAAACTTTTATATATATTTTAATATTATTATATTTATTATATTATATTATATATATATATATATATATATACATATATATATATATATATATATATATATATATATATATATATATATATATATATATATATATATATATATATATATATATATATCATTCGATTTCAGTTTCTGCGAGATACAAAACACACACACATTTTACATTCATACATATTACTCCCACTGTATTATTATTGTTATTATTTATATTTAGATTATTAATATTATAAATATTATTAATATTAAGATTATTAATATTAATCTTATTATTAAGAATTATTATTATTAGTATTACACATAAAATACTATGACGAAGTTATGTTTAAGTGATTTCAAAACGGATTTTCAAATGGGTTAAAGCTAAGGAAATTATGGGTATTATTCGGGGGTATTGTTCGTGAATCAAAGCCCAACCTTGCATTTATCATTTTCGTTGCGTCTGCACACTTTTCCTACAATATTGAACCACAATATTGATACGTGAGTTTATAGATCCCTTTTTAATTGATTTTGCAATCTATATTTTTGGGCTGAGAATACATGCACTTTATTTTAAACGCAATAGACACAAGTACATACTAAATTCTACACCGAGTTTGAACTGAAAATCCCTTAGCTTTGGTAACTAGTAACTGCCGGTTATAAGAACATGTAGGCGCGAGTAGTTGTATATGGATCCATATAGCTTGACATCCCCGTCCGTTCCAGGTATAGAGACCCTAGCCTGAACTATAAAGCGGACGTATACTATTTGAGTTTAGTACACGTTGGTTTGCGTGTATTGTACATGTTGGTTGCATGTATGTTAAAACAGGGGTACTTATTATATATAAGTTAAGTTTAGTTACCAGGGTGCTCAAATTCGTAGAATATTTTGATAAACGTTTTGGATGAAATAACTGAAATCTTGTGATCCACCTTTATATACAGAGTATGCGCAATATTAAAACTATGAACTCACCAACCTTTGTGTTGACACTTTTAAGCATGTTTATTCTCAGGTTCCTAGAAGTCTTCCGCTGTTTGCTTATACGTTATACAAGCTATGTGCATGGAGTTTTGCATTCACAAAATCATCACCATGTATCTTATTTTGACTGCATTGTCAACAGATGTATTATTGTAAACTATTATTTACGATGATTGTCTATATGTAGAAATCATCAGATGTCAAAAACCTTAGAATTAGATATTCATTTATGGTGTGCCTTTTCAAAAGAATGCAATGTTTACAAAAAGTATCATGTAGAGGTCAAAACCTCACTGTGAAATCAATGAATAACGTACCGCGCCAATAGCAATTTTGACGGGTCGTTACATTATGTCATTACAAAGGCTATGTTTCAAGAATCAATAAAAAAGGATGAAAAACAGGGGAAAACGAGCAAATCGGCTAAGACGATTAACTCGCATTTAAATAACTTATTTTATAATTTTTAGAAAAGTTTATTTACTTAATTTCATGTTGTAGGATATTCAATTACGAATGTGTGGACACAAGAATCGTCATACACGGAGTTAAAACGATGATTCTAGAGCGTAAACGGTGAAAGACAAGTTACGATCCAGTAAACGGCTAGCCAAACGGCCTGTCATAAGGGAAAACGGCCTGCCAGCCTTTTGCCATGAAAATTTTGCCTATTTAAAAAGCTTTTTGCATTCATTTCAACACACACCATTCTTGACTTCTCTCTCTAAATATCTCTCTATTTTCGCTCTCAAGTGATTAGTAGGAGATTAGTTCTCTTTCTAGATTCTAGAGAGAAAAAAGTACGGAGATTAGGAAATGTAATTATCTCTCTATTATAGCTCTCTAGTGATCAATAGGAGATTAGTATGTATTTAGTAGTAGAAGCTATCGAGCATTGTAACGCTATGGATATTGTGAAGAAATATAAGTGTTATTCTGCCGACATTATTCGGTAATATCTATCCTTTCTTTTATTAATTTATTATAATGTTCTTGTTAGATGTTTGTGATTTATTAATATTAGAAATGCTTGTTGCCATGATGTGTGAGTAATTGCTTGATTGTTTGCCATGACTTAATAATGTTAGTTAGGGATGATTATCGTTTCGTACTCGATTTCTGTCTATGATATTAAACCTCATTATTATCGTCCTTCTACCAATAAACGTGATTAAACCTTTTATAAAGTCGAAAATTATAAGGTAATTAATTATCCGTGTTTATACATTGGTCAAGGTATGAATCAATCGAAAATAATATAAAGTACATGGGGAATTACCGTAGGATCAAATCAAGATATTGGTCAAGAGTATATACTATAGGAAATACTATTGCAATAGTAGAGTATAGTGTTGATGTACTATAGGACCACTTGGGCATGGTCAAGGTTAGAAGCTATGGAACCACTATAAGTCTAGTACATGGTGGATAACTAACGGATTTATTGGGTAGATTTAAGTAAGGGCTGGTTTAAATCATAAATGGGAATTTTACGCACTACAATACAAACTAAGCTTATAAATCTTTAAGGCTGACTGAGAACTATATGAGGTTTTAATTTGTCTACAAACCCTTAGATTTTACCAAACCTTTGACAGAAAGGAATTCGAAACATAATCATAACCACTCAATTGGGTGATACACTAAGGTGTTAAGAAAGATTGGATATTATATCTATATGGCTATGCAACTTTATTCGTGCGCTCAATGTATGCATTGCATCCAAGAGGGTCCGCTTATATCCTTAAACCGGATAATGTGTCGGGAGTTGAGCATAGTCCATCCGATCAGAATCACGATAGCCTAGTTCCTCGTGACATGCTAATCGAGAAATCAATTAGTAGGGAATCTAGTGTTTACACCAAGGTATATCTATTCAATGAGTGTCTCGCAATCATCCCGACACTACGTTATCTTAAATCATGGTGAACCACATCTTCTCTGTCCTTAGTTGTTGCATGCTAGCTAGATTATCTTAAATCAACCCAACTATAGCCTTTACACAATTTGATATTTCGGATAAAAGTGGTGTCTAGAATAAACCGGTTGGACTTGGTTGTTGGATTTTTCGAACAGTCGCCAATTTATTGGGAACAAAAGAATCCTGCCTCTCCACACAAGGTGTACCTGGCCACTAGTTGAAATGTCCCGTTCATATCGATTATAAATGTTCCATATTAATTGATTTCGTTGCGAGGTTTTGACCTCTATATGAGACGTTTTTCAAAGACTGCATTCGATTTTAAAACAAACCATAACCTTTATTTTATCGATAAAGGTTTAAAAATATTACGACGATTATCAAATAATGATAATCTAAAATATAGCGTTTTCCCACGATTATTACATAATGGTTTACAATAATATTACACATCAATTTAAATCTTCGAATGCAGTTTTTAAACAATATTATACAAGCATGCCGACTCCAACTCTTGTCCATAAATTAGCATGCAACAGCGGAAGCTCTTAATAATCACCTGAGAATAAACATGCTTTAAACGTCAACAAAAATGTTGGTGAGTTATAGGTTTAGCCTATATATTTATCAAATCATAATAATAGACCACAAGATTTTCATTTCCATTTCTCAATAAGATGCAAGCATAAAAATCATTCATATGGTGAACACCTGGTAACCGACATTAACAAGATGCATATAAAAATATCCCCATCATTCCGGGACATCCTTCGGACATGATAAAAAAACTCGAAGTACTAAAGCATCTGCAACCATGGATGGGGTTTGTTAGGCCCAATAGATCTATCTTTAGGATTCGCATTAATTAGGGGCCAGTTCCCTAATTCTTAGGCTACCAAGCATAAAGGGGCATATTCGGCTTCGATCATTCACCCATAGAATGTAGTTTCGATTACTTGCATCTATTTCGTAAAACATTTATCAAACTGCATGTATTCTCATCCCAAAAATATTAGATTTTAAAAGTGAGACTATAACTCAGTTTCACAGATTTTTACTTCGTCGGAAATTAAGACTTGTCCACGGATCGATTCACGAACCTATAAAAAATATATAGATATATATCAAAGTATGATTGAAATATATTCACAAAATTTTTCATTACGTTTTAATGAATTAAGTTTGTTAAGTTAGCAGTCCAACGTTAGTAATCTACAACTAGTTGTCCACAGTTAGATGTACAGAAATAAATCAATATAAATTATCTCGAATCAATCCACAACCCAGTGTATACAAGTCTCAGGCTAGATCACAACTCAAAGTATATATATTATTTTAGAATCAAACTCAATCCTATATAGCTAACTCAAGCATTACTGCATATAGAGTGTCTATGATTGTTCCGAAATATATATATATAGATGGGTCGATATGATATGTCAAAACATTGGATACGTGTCTATGGTATCCAAAGATTACATAATATATGTTAGAATACATGTATAATACAATATAAGTTAGTTAAGTTATGATTTGTATAGATTTTTTACAAATTTCACGTAGCTACAACAAGCAAAAATATCCAATTTTGTTTTACCCATAATTTCTTCGTTTTAAATCCGTTTTGAGTGATTCAAGTTGCTATGGTTTCATAATGAACTGAAATTTATGAAACTAAACAGAAAAAGTATAAGTTTATAGTCGGAAATACAGGTTACAGGTCAATATTGTAAGAGGTAGTCATTTCAGTCGAAAGAATGACGTCTTGATGACCATTTTGAAAAACATACTTCCACTTTGAGTTTAACCATGATTTTTGGATATAGTTTCATGTTCATAATAAAAATCATTTTTCCAGAAGATCAACTTTTAAAACAAAGTTTATCATAGTTTTTAATTATCAAACCCAAAACAGCCCGCGGTGTTACTACGACGGCGTATGTCTAGTTTTACGGTGTTCTTCGTGTTTCTAGGTTTTAAATCATTAAGTTAGCATATCATATAGATATAGAACATGTGTTTAGTTGATTTTAAAAGTTAAGTTAGAAGGATTAATTTTGTTTGCGAACAAGTTAAGAATTAACTAAACTATGTTCTAGTGATTACAAGTTTAAATCTTCGAATAAGATAGTTATATATATATGAATCGAATGATGTTATGAACATCATTACTACCTCAAGTTTAGTAAGTAAACCTACTGGAAGTGACAAAAATTGATCTAGCTTTAAAGGATTCTTGGATGACTTGAAAGTTCTTGAAGTAGAATCATGACACGAAAACAAGTTCAAGTAAGATTTCCACTCGAAATAAGATTGTTATAGTTATAGAAATTGAACCAAAGTTTGAATATGAGTATTACGTTGAATTATAGAGATAACCTACTATAAATAACAAAGGTTTCTTGATCCAAGATGATTGTTTGGAATGGATTAAAAAGCTTGGAAGTAGACTTGCAAACTTGAAAGTGTTCTTGAAGTTTTCTTGAGTAGTTGTTTTGTATGTTCATCTAGGTTACCTAGATTGAGCTAGATTATGAAGGAAATGATGAAGAACACTTAGAACACTAAGAGAGTAATTTAGAGAGAGTAATTTGATGCATAAAAATGGAAATCAAAGTGTGTTTGTATGCTTCCTCTTTCACGTGAATATGGGATGGCATATAAGGTCACATTAGTTTGTAATTTTGTGAGATATTTCATGCTAGATGTTAAATGATGGTTCCCACATGGTTAGGTGACTCACAAGGGCTGCTAAGAGCTGATAATTGAAGTGTATATACCAATAGTAAATACATTTAGAAGATGGGTATTGTACGAGTACGAATACGGGTGCATACAAGTAGAATTGTTGCTGATAATGAACGAGGATGTAATTGTAAGCATTTTTGATAAGTAGTACTTTGATATGTGTCTTGAAGTCTTTCAAAAGTGTATGAATACATCTTAAAACACTACATGTATATACGTTTTAACTGAGTCGTTAAGTCATCGTTAGTCGTTACATGTAAGTGTTGTTTTGGAACCTCATTTAATGTTGTTAACCCATTGTTTATTATATCTAATGAGATGTAAATTTATTACATTATCATGATATTATGATGTATGAATATATCTTATTATGATATATATACATTAAAATGTTGTTACAACGGTAATCGTTACATATATGTCTCGTTTCGAAATCCTTAAGTTAGTAGTCTTGTTTTTACATATGTAGTTCATTGTTAACACACTTAATGATATATTTAATTATCATTTCATCATGTTAAATATAGTGTAACAATATCTTAATATGATACATATGTAATTAGTAAGACGTTGTTATAACGATAATCGTTGTATATATCGTTTTGAGTTTCTTAACTTAGTAGTCTCATTTTTATGTATATAACTCATTGTTAATATACCTAATGTGATACTTAATTATCATAATATCATGTTAACTATATATATATATATATATATATATATATATATATATATATATATATATATCCATATATATATCATCATATAGTTTTTACAAGTTTTAACGTTCGTGAATCGCCGGTCAATTTGGGTGGTCAAATGTCTACATGAAACTCATTTCAAATAATCAAGTATTAACAAGTTTGATTACTTAACATGTTGGAAACATTTAATCATGCAAATATAGTTTTCATTTAATATATATAATCATGGAAAAGTTCGGGTCACTACAGTACCTACCCATTAAATAAATTTCGTCCCGAAATTTTAAGCAGTTGAAGGTGTTGACGCATCTTCTGGAAATAAGTGCGGGTATTTCTTCTTCATCTGATCTTCACATTCCCAGGTGAACTCGGGTCCTCTACGAGCATTCCATCGAACCTTAACAATTGGTATTTTATTTTGCTTGAGTCTTTTAACCTCACGATCCATTATTTCAACGGGTTCTTCAATGAATTGAAGTTTTTCATTGATTTGGATTTCGTCTAACGGAATGGTGAGATCTTCTTTAGCAAAACATTTCTTCAGATTCGAGACATGAAAAGTGTTATGTACCCCAGCGAGTTGTTGTGGTAGATCAAGTCGGTAAGCTACTGGTCCGACACGATCAATAATCTTGAATGGTCCAATGTATCTTGGATTTAATTTCCCCCGTTTACCAAAGCGAACAACGCCTTTTCAAGGTGAAACCTTAAGTATGACCGTCTCTCCAATATCAAATTCTATATCTTTTCTCTTAATGTCCGCGTAGCTCTTCTGTCGACTTTGGGCGGTTTTCAACCGTTGTTGAATTTGAATGATTTTATCTGTGGTTTCTTGGATAATTTCTGGACCCGTAATCTGTCTATCCCCAACTTCACCCCAACAAATCGGAGACCTGCACTTTCTACCATAAAGTGCCTCGAATGGTGCATTCTCAATACTCGAATGATAACTGTTGTTGTAGGAAAATTCTGCTAACGGTAGATGTCGATCCCAACTGTTTTCGAAATCGATAACACATGCTCGTAGCATGTTTTCAAGGGTCTGTATCATCCTTTCACTTTGCCCATCAGTTTGTGGATGATAGGCATGAAAGGACCTGTTCATATACATTATAAACGATTCACAATAGTTGATTACATCGCGAGGTATTTGACCTCTATATGATACATTTTACAAACATTTCATTCGTTTTTAAAAGAAAAACTTTCTTTATATCAAAAACTTTCAGACATGCATACCATTTCATAATATCCACTATCCAACTATAAATTGACTTAATAATAATAATCTTTGATGAACTCAATGACTCGAATGCAATGTTCTTTAAAATATGCCTTGAAAGACTCCAAGTAATATCTTTAAAATGAGCAAATGCACAGCGGAAGATTTCTTTAACACCTGAGAATAAACATGCTTTAAAGTGTCAACCAAAAGGTTGGTGAGTTCATTAGTTTATCATAATCATTCATTTTCATCATTTTAATAGACCACGAGAATTTCATTTTCAGTTCTCATAAATATACGTCCCATGCATAGAGACAAAAATAATCATTCATATGGTGAACACCTGGTAACCAACATTAACAAGATGCATATAAGAATATCCCCTATCATTCCGGGAAATCCTTCGGACATGATAAAAACAACATCGAAGTACTAAAGCATCCGGTACTTTGGATGGGGTTCGTTAGGCCCAATAGATCTATCTTTAGGATTCGCGTCAATTAGTAGATCGGTTTACTAATTCTTAGGTTACCAAGCAAAAGGGGCATATTCGGCTTCGATCATTCACCCATATAATGTAGTTTCAATTACTTGTGTCTATTTCGTAAAATATTTATAAAAATTGTGCATGTATTCTCAGCCCAAAAATATAAATGGTAAAAAGGCAAATGAAACTCACCATACTGTATTTCGTAGTAAAAATACATATAACGTCATTGAACAAGTGCAAGGTTGGCCTCGGATTCACGAACCTAAATTAATTATATATATTTATGTGTTGGTCAATATTTGTCTAACAAATTAGGTCAAGTCATAGTGTATCACAATCCTAAGGCTCGAGAATAATATGTAAAGGTCAACAAAAGTCAATTTGACTCAAAATAATTTCCAAAATCTATACATGATTAATATATAGTTTAAATATCGTCGTTTTATATTTTTAAAAGATTTATTAGAGTAAATAATATAATTCATTTATTAATAAATAAAATTTTATATTAAAATTTATATAATAAAATATACTTTTATATATATTAAGTAATACAATTTATAGAGTTCATTTAATATTATAAAGATAATATGATAGGTATTATTAAAGTAATTTTATTACACGTAGTAAAATATGTTTGTATCACATATTTATTTGATAAAATAATATCTATAATAATAGTAAGTAAAAGTTATATTATTTTGTAATAATAATTATTATTATTCTATTAATAAAAATATCAATATTTATAATTACTAAAAATGACATTATGATAAAATGATAATTCTAATTATGATAACTTTAATATTTACGATACTTTTTAATATTAACTTTAAAATAATAATTCTATTTAAAATGATAATAATAATGATATTTTATAATAACAATGATATTTCTATTAAAATGATAATTTTTGTTAAAATGATAGTTTTTAATACTAACGATACTTTTAATAATAATAGTAATGATAAAAATAATAAGAACGATAATTTTATCTAAATCAATATCTTATAATATTTTAATTTCATCATGATACTCATACTCATTATTTCCTAATCGTTTCGTTTAATAGCTTTTAATCGTCTTTTATATCGTGTTCATAATAATGATAATAATAGTAATAAAAATAATTAGGTATTACTAATATTAGTTTTAATTACAATAATAATAATAATGATAATTACTATGATATTATTAATGATAATACTAATAACTATTTTAATGATAATAATTAATAATAATAATAATAACAATAACAATAACCATTTTTAAATAATGATATAAATATATATATTAATAATGATAATAATAATAATAATAATAATAATAATAATAATTAGATAATAATAATAATAATAATACTGATTATAACTTTAACTATAATAACAATAGTAATAATAATAAAAATAACAATTTTTAATGATAATTCCTTTTATTGATAATGATATTAGTAATAATAATATAAAACTAGAACGACGATAATAACGACGATAATAATAATTATTTTTAATAATAATACAAAAATTCAATTGACTATAACTTCAAATCCGTTCATCGAAACCATTCGATATCTAAATGAAAAGTTCTTAATTTTTCACTAGCTTTCCAACGACATGAATATCTTATACCTTATCTCAACCGCATACGTAACTAATTCATGATTCAACATATCCTATCTAATGGCAATATCAAAAGTACAAGCATGCGTAATCCTATATTCTTGAGCACTAGTCAGGGATACACTATTAATATATAAAAATTAAATTATGAGTACTCACGTATCAATATTGAGATTCAATATTGCAGGAAAAGTACGTAGACGCAACGGAGATGATAAACACTAGTTTGACTTACGAGCAATACTCCCGAATCATACCCATAACCTCCATAGCTATAACCCATAATTTCCTTAGCTCTATCCCGCTCGAAAAACAATTTCAAAATCACTCGGACAGCACTCCGTCGTAATATTTTATGTATACTAATAATATCTTGAAATAATACGGAGTAAATATATATATGTAAATCGATTGAGAGAGTTTAGAGAAAATATTTTCAAGTTTCTATGAAATAATAAAATCTATTGAATTCTATTTATAATAGATTTTTGAATTATTAAAGTGAATTATTAAAGTATGAATTATTAAAGTATGAATTATTAAAGTGAATTATTAAAGTATGAATTATTAAAGTGAATTATTAAAGTATGAATTATTAAAGTGAATTATTAAAGTTAAAGTAAAGGTAAAGGTAAAGTTTAAGTATAGTAAAAGTATAAAACTATGTACGTATAATACGCGTATAAATATATATAATATTAATTTAAATCGTTATATATACTTAATAAAATAAAATATAAATATCGTTATCTTTATCATACTGGTTAAGTAATGAGATGTCAAAAGTGGTTCTAGATATTTATAAAAGTTATATACGTTTTAATAATAAAGTTCTTTTTAAACTGAAAACGTTTTTTGTACGTTTGAAACTGAATCAAATAAATATGAAAATTTTGTTTTCCAAAACTAAATATATTTAAGAATTATTTTGTTTAAAGATTAAAATAATGGAAATCGTTATATCATAAAACGTTTTAGAAAAGTAGAATCATATATATTCATAATAGGTTTCAAGTTTTTAAATTACAGTCTGTTGGTGATGCATGGGATAAAATCCAAAGGTTAAATAAACGTATGAAATCATCTTAATGAAAAATGTCGAGTTACTTAACTTGTTGATATCCAACATCTAAGTTATTTACACTCCACGTTCTTACTTATAAATCACTTTACCATTTTCGAAATGTTGTCAAAAAGAATAGATTTCTTAAATCACAGTGGACCTCATAACATAGACTCGTAATCATATCGCAATGTATCTGATAAATCAGTCATTTGATATTATCTTCTAATTCCGTTGATAACTATTAGAATATATTTTGAAACAAATACGTTTATATAAAGTATTATACGCCTAATACTTTGTTAATTTTTTCAAGTTATAATATATACACATATACATATATAATCATGTTCGTTTAATTTAATGGTTTGTGAATCGTTGGAACTTGGTCGAGGTTTAAATGAATGTATGGACATAGTTTAAAATTCTTGAGATTCAACTTAACAAACTTTGCTTATCGTGTCAGAATAATATAAAGATTAAAGTTTAAATTTGGTCGGAAATTTTCGGGTTGTCACAAGGCAGTACTCATGTCTAGACGAGTTCCCAATGCTTGCTGTAATGTCTGCCAAAATCTTGAAACAAATCCGCCATCCCTATCAGAGATAATAGAGACTGGTATTCCATGTCTGGAGATAACTTCCTTCAAGTATAAACGTGCCAATTTTTCTATTTTATCATCTTCTCTCATTGGCAGAAAGTGTGATGATTTGGTGAGACGATCGACTATTACCCAAATATTATCATAACCACTTGCAGTCCTTGGCAATTTAGTAATGAAATCCATGGTAATGTTTTCCCATTTCCATTCTGGGATTTCGAGTTGCTGAAGTAGACCTGATGGTTTCTGATGTTCACCTTTGACCTTAGAACACGTCAAACATTCTCCTACATATCTAGCAATATCGGCTTTCATACCCGGCCACCAAAAGTGTTTCTTGAGATCTTTGTACATCTTTCCCGCTCCGGAATGTATTGAGTATCTTGTTTTATGTGCTTCGTTAAGTACCATTTCTCTCACATCTCCAAACTTTGGTACCCAAATTCTTTCAGCCCTATACCGGGTTCCGTCTTCCCTAATATTAAGATGTTTCTCCGAACCTTTAGGTATTTCATTCTTCAAATTTTCCTCTTTTAAAACTCCTTGTTGCGCCTCCTTTATTTGAGTAGTAAGGTTAGTACGAATAATTGTATTCATAGCTTTTACCCGCATAGGTTCTCTGTCCTTTCTACTCAAAGCGTCAGCTACCACATTTGCCTTCCCCGGGTGGTAACGAATCTCAAAATCGTAATCATTCAACAATTCAATCCACCTACGCTGTCTCATGTTCAGTTGTTTCTGATCAAATATATGTTGGAGACTTTTGTGGTAGGTATATATGATACTTTTGACCCCATATAAGTAGTGCCTCCAAGTCTTTAATGCAAAAACAACAGCGCCCAATTCCAAATCGTGAGTCGTATAATTTTGCTCGTGAATCTTCAATTGTCTGGACGCATAAGCAATTACCTTCGTTCGTTACATTAATACACAACCAAGACCTTGCTTCGAAGCGTCACAATAAATCACAAAATCATCATTCCCTTTAGGCAATGACAATATAGGTGCCGTAGTTAGCTTTTTCTTTAACAATTGAAACGCTTTCTCTTGTGCATCCTTCCATTCAAATTTCTTCCCTTTATTCGTTAATGCAGTCAAGGGTTTTGCTATTTTGGAAAAAATCTTGGATGAATCTTCTGTAGTAACCAGCCAGTCCTAAAAATTGGCGTATATGTTTTAGAATTTTCGGGGTTTCCCACTTTTCAACGGTTTCAATCATTGCCGGATCCACCTGAATACCTTCTTTGTTCACTATGTGACCGAGGAATTGAACTTCTTCCAACCAAAATGCACACTTTGAAAATTTTGCGTACAGTTGTTCCTTCCTCAACAATTTTAGCACTTTTCTCAAATGTTCTTCGTGCTCTTGATCATTCTTTGAGTAAATGAGTATGTCATCGATGAAAACAATGACAAACTTGTCAAGATATGGCCCACACACTCGGTTCATGAGGTACATAAACACAGCTGGTGCGTTAGTCAATCCAAATGGCATAACCATAAACTCGTAATGATCGTAACGCGTCCTAAAAGCAGTTTTTGGAATATCATCCTCCTTCACCCGCATTTGATGATATCCAGAACATAAATCAATCTTCGAGTAAACTGACGAACCTTGCAGCTGATCAAATAAATCGTCGATTCTCGGTAGTAGATAACGGTTCTTGATGGTAAGTTTGTTCAACTCTCTATAGTCGATACATAATCTAAATGTACCATCTTTCTTTTTGACAAACAAAACAGGAGCTCCCAACGGTGATGTGCTTGGTTGAATGAAACCACGCTCTAAAAGTTCTTGTAATTGGCTCTGAAGTTCCTTCATTTCACTGGGAGCGAGTCTTTATGGAGCACGAGCTATTGGTGCAGCTCCCGATATAAGGTCTATTTGAAATTCAACGGATCGGTGTGGAGGTAGTCCCGGTAATTCTTTCAAAAATACATCGGAAAATTCTTTTGCGATGGGAACATCATTGATGTTCTTTTCTTTGGTATTGACTTTCTCGACGTGTTCTAGAATGGCATAGCAACCTTTTCTTATTAGTTTTCACGCCTTCAGGTTACTAATAAGATTTAACTTCGCGTTGCTCTTTTCTCCGTACACCATTAAGGGTTTTCCTTTTTTCTCGTACAATGCGAATTGCATTTGTAACATACGATTTCTGTTCTCTCCTTTTTCAACCATTCCATGCCGATTATCACATCAAAACTCCCTAATTCTACTGATATCAAATCAATCTTAAACGTTTCACTAACCAGTTTAATTTCTCGATTTCGACATAAATTATCTGCTGTAATTAATTTACCGTTTGTTAATTCGAGTAAAAAATTTATTATCCAAGGGTGTCGGTGGATAACTTAGTTTAGCACAAAAATCTCTACTCATATAGCTTCTATCCGCACCCGAATCAAATAAAACATAAGCAGATTTATTGTCAATAAGAAACGTACCCGTAACAAGCTACGGGTCTTCCAGCGCTTCTGCCGTATTAATATTGAAAACTCTTTCGCGGCCTTGCCCATTAGTATTCCCCTTATTCGGGCAATCTCTATTAATGTAGCCCGGTTTTCCACATCCAAAACAAACTATGGTGGCAATATTTGTTCCGACATTATTTGTTCTTTTAATTCTATTATACATTGGTCCGTAGACCTCACACTTCGTCGCGCTATGACCATTTCTTTTACACCTGTTGTAAAATGTCGTGCAGAACCCCTGGTGATGCTCTTCACACCTTTGGCATGGCTGTTATTAGTTTTTGTTGCCATTGTTGTTGTTGAGATTGTTGTTGGGATTTTTATTGTTGTTGAAACGATTGTTGTAGTTGTTGTTGTTGGGACGTTTGTTGTAGTTATTGTTAGGATTGCGGTTATTGTTGCGATTGTTGTTGCGGTTGTTATGATTGTTATTGTGATTGTGGTTGTGATTGTTTTTGTTGTATTGGTGACCCTTGTCACTGGTTTCTTCCCACTTTCTCTTGACATGTTTCATGTTGGCCTCTTCGGCCGCCTGCTCCTTAATCCTTCCCTCAATCTGGTTTACTAGTTTATGAGCCATACGGCTTGCCTTTTGTATGGAGGTGGGCTCGTGTGAACTCACATCTTCTTGAATCCTTTCTGGTAACCCTTTAACAAATGCGTCGATCTTCTCTTCTTCATCTTCGAACACTCTTGGACATAATAGGTACAACTCTGTGAATCGTCGTTCATACGTGGTAATGTCAATTCCTTACATTTGTAATCCTCTAAGCTCTACTTTGAGCTTATTGACTACATTTCTGGGATGATATTGTTCATTCATCAGGTGTTTGAATGCTGATCACGGTAGCGCGTAGGCAGTATCTTGTCCCACCTGCTCAAGATAGGTATTCCACCATGTAAACGCAGTGCCTGTGAAGGTATGCGTAGCGTACTTTACTTTATCTTCTTCAGTGCACTTACTTATGGCAAACACCGATTTGACCTTCTCGGTCCACCGTTTTAATCCAATTGAACCCTCGATTCCATCAAATTCCAAAGGTTTTCAGGCAGTGTATTCTTTGTGGGAGCATCCTACACGATTTCTTATGGAATTAGTTCCACTGCTAGTGAAATGTCCCGTTCTTATTGATTAAAAACGTTCCATATTAATTGATTTCGTTGCGAGGTTTTGACCTCTATATGAGACGTTTTTCAAAGACTGCATTCATTTTTAAAACAAACCATAACCTTTATTTCATAAATAAAGGTTTAAAAAGCTTTACGTAGATTATCAAATAATGATAATCTAAAATATCCTGTTTACACACGACCATTACATAATGGTTTACAATACAAATATGTTACATCGAAATCAGTTTCTTGAATGCAGTTTTTACACAATATCATACAAACAAGGACTCCAAATCTTGTCCTTATTTTAGTATGCAACAGCGGAAGCTCTTAGTATTCACCTGAGAATAAACATGCTTTAAACGTCAACAAAAATGTTGGTGAGTTATAGGTTTAACCTATATATATCAAATCGTAACAGTAGACCACAAGATTTCATATTTCAATACACATCCCATACATAGAGATAAAAATCATTCATATGGTGAACACCTGGTAACCGACATTAACAAGATGCATATATATAAGAATATCCCCATCATTCCGGGACACCCTTCGGATATGATATAAATTTCGAAGTACTAAAGCATCCGGTACTTTGGATGGGGTTTGTTAGGCCCAATAGATCTATCTTTAGGATTCGCGTCAATTTGGGTGTCTGTTCCCTAATTCTTAGATTACCAGACTTAATAAACAGGGGCATATTCGATTTCGATAATTCAACCATAATGTAGTTTCACGTACTTGTGTCTATTTTGTAAATCATTTATAAAACCTGCATGTATTCTCATCCCAAAAATATTAGATTTTAAAAGTGGGACTATAACTCACTTTCACAAATTTTTACTTCGTCGAGAAGTAAGACTTGGCCACTGTTGATTCACGAACCTATAACAATATATACATATATATCAAAGTATGTTCAAAATATATTTACAATACTTTTAATATATTTTGATGTTTTAAGTTTATTAAGTCAGCTGTCCTCGTTAGTAACCTACAACTAGTTGTCCACAGTTAGATATACAGAAATAAATCGATAAATATTATCTTGAATCAATCCACGACCCAGTGTATACGTATTTCAGTATTGATCACAACTCAAACTATATATATTATTTTGAAATCAACCTCAACCCTGTATAGCTAACTCCCACATTACTGCATATAGAGTGTCTATGGTTGTTCCAAAATATATTATATAGATGGGTCGACATGATAGGTCGAAACATTGTATACTTGTCTATGGTATCTCAAGATTACATAATATACAATACAAGTTGATTAAGTTATGGTTGGAATAGATTTGTTACCAATTTTCACGTAGCTAAAATGAGAAAAATTATCCAATCTTGTTTTACCCATAACTTCTTCATTTTAAATCCGTTTTTAGTGAATCAAATTGCTATGGTTTCCTATTGAACTCTATTTTATGAATATAAACAGAAAAAGTATAGGTTTATAGTCGGACAAATAAGTTACAAGTCGTTTTTGTAAAGGTAGTCATTTCAGTCGAAAGAACGACGTCTAGATGACCATTTTAGAAAACATACTTCCACTTTGAGTTTAACCATAATTTTTGGATATAGTTTCATGTTCATAATAAAAATCATTTTCACAGAATAACAACTTTTAAATCAAAGTTTATCATAGTTTTTAATTAACTAACCCAAAACAGCCCACGGTGTTACTACGACGGCGTAAATCCGGTTTTACGGTGTTTTTCGTGTTTTCAGGTTTTAAATCATTAAGTTAGCATATCATATAGATATAGAACATGTGTTTAGTTAATTTTAAAAGTCAAGTTAGAAGGATTAACTTTTGTTTGCGAACAAGTTTAGAATTAACTAAACTATGTTCTAGTAATTACGAGTTTAAACCTTCGAATAAGATAGTTTTATATATATGAATCGAATGATGTTATGAACATAATTACTACCTCAAGTTTAGTAGGTAAACCTACTGGAAGTGAAAAGAAATGATCTAGCTTCAAAGGATCTTGGATGGCTTGAAAGTTCTTGAAGTAGGATCATGACACAAAAACAAGTTCAAGTAAGATTTTTACTCGAATTAAGATAGTTTATAGTTATAGAAATTGAATCAAAGTTTGAATATGAATATTACCTTGAATAAGAAAGATAACCTACTATATATAACAAAGGTTTCTTGATCTTAGATGATTATTTGGAATGGATTAGAAAGCTTGGAAGTAAATTAGTAAACTTGAAGGGATTTTTGAAGTGTTCTTGAAGTGTTCTTCCTATGATGTTTATAGCTTGATTCTTGAAGTGATTTTTGATGAAGATGATGATTAACTACTGGAAAAATACGTTCATAATAGTGTGTGTGTGTGTTGAGAGAGAATTAGAAAGAGAATTGGAAGTGAAATGGAGTGAATGATGAGTGGTAATTGGTGAGTGGTGAGTGGGGTTAAAAGGAGTTCTAGTTAGTTGACTAGCTCATGGTAGAAGTTAAAATTGATTAGTCATACATGAAATAATCAAGAGTGGAATCCCATGCTAGTTCCTATTGGTATATACCCATAGTAAGTACGTTTTGAAGCTGTGTATAATACGGGTAAGAATACGACTAGAATTCTTGATGAAAGAAAAGAATGGGAAAGTAACTGTAACCATTTTCGTTAAGTATGAGTGTTTTGATATATGTCTCGAAGTCTTCCAAAAGTATTTTAATACATCTAAATACACTACATGTATATACATTTTAACTGAGTCGTTAAGTCATCGTTAGTCGTTACATGTAAGTGTTGTTTTGAAACCTTTAAGTTAACGATCTCAATTAATGTTGTTAACCCATTGTTTATTATATATAATGAGATGTTAAATTATTATATTATCATGATATTATGATATATTAATATATCTTAATATGATATATATACATTTAAATGTCGTTACAACGATAATCGTTACATATATGTCTCGTTTCGAAATCCTTAAGTTAGTAGTCTTGTTTATATGTATATAACTCATTGTTAATATACTTATGGAGATACTTACTTATCATAATCTCATGTTAACCATATGTATATCCATATATATATCGTCATGTCGTTTTTACAAGTTTTAACGTTCGTGAATCGCCGGTCAACTTGGGTGGTCAATTGTCTATATGAAACATATTTCAATTAATCAAGTCTTAACAAATTTGATTGCTTAACATGTTGGAAACATTTAATCATGTAAATATCAATCTCAATTAATATATATAAACATGGAAAAGTTCGGGTCACTACAGTACCTACCCGTTAAATAAATTTCGTCCCGAAATTTTAAGCTGTTGAAGGTGTTGACGAATCTTCTGGAAATAGATGCGGGTATTTCTTCTTCATCTGATCTTCACGCTCCCAGGTGAACTCAGGTCCTCTACGAGCATTCCATCGAACCTTAACAATTGGTATCTTGTTTTACTTAAGTCTTTTAACCTCACGATCCATTATTTCGACGGGTTCTTCGATGAATTGGAGTTTTTTGTTGATTTGGATTTCATCTAACTGAATAGTGAGATCTTCTTTAGCAAAATATTTCTTCAAATTCGAGACGTGGAAAGTGTTATGTACAGCCGCGAGTTGTTGAGGTAACTCAAGTCGGTAAGCTACTGGTCCGACACGATCAATAATCTTGAATGGTCCAATGTACCTTGGATTTAATTTCCCTCATTTACCAAATCGAACAACGCCTTTCCAAGGTGCAACTTTAAGCATGACCATCTCTCCAATTTCAAATTCTATATCTTTTCTTTTAATGTCAGCGTAGCTCTTTTGTCGACTTTGGGCAGTTTTCAACCGTTGTTGAATTTGGATGATCTTCTCGGTAGTTTCTTGTATAATCTCCGGACCCGTAATCTGTCTATCCCCCACTTCACTCCAACAAATTAGAGACCTGCACTTTCTACCATAAAGTGCTTTAAACGGCGCCATCTCAATGCTTGAATGGTAGCTGTTGTTGTAGGAAAATTCTGCTAACGGTAGATGTCGATCCCAACTGTTTCCGAAATCAATAACACATGCTCGTAGCATGTCTTCAAGCGTTTGTATCGTCCTTTCACGCTGCCCATCAGTTTTTGGATGATAGGCAGTACTCATGTCTAGACGAGTTCCTAATGCTTGCTGTAATGTCTGCCAGAATCTTGAAATAAATCTGCCATCCCTATCAGAGATAATAGAGATTGGTATTCCATGTCTGGAGACGACTTCCTTCAAATACAGTCGTGCTAACTTCTCCATCTTGTCATCTTCTCTTATTGGCAGAAAATGTGATGATTTGGTGAGACGATCAACTATTACCCAAATAGTATCAAAACCACTTGCAGTCCTTGGCAATTTAGTGACGAAATCCATGGTAATGTTTTCCCATTTCCATTCCGGGATTTCGGGTTGTTGAAGTAGACCTGATGGTTTCTGATGCTCAGCTTTGACCTTAGAACACGTCAAACATTCTCCTACGTATTTAGCAACATCGGCTTTCATACCCGGCCACCAAAAATATTTCCTGAGATCCTTGTACATCTTCCCCGTTCCAGGATGTATTGAGTATCTGGTTTTATGAGCTTCTCTAAGTACCATTTCTCTCATATCTCCAAATTTTGGTACCCAAATCCTTTCAGCCCTATACCGGGTTCCGTCTTCCCGAATATTAAGATGCTTCTCCGATCCTTTGGGTATTTCTTCCTTTAAATTTCCCTCTTTTAAAACTCCTTGTTGCGCCTCCTTTATTTGAGTAGTAAGGTTATTATGAATCATTATATTCATAGATTTTACTCGAATGGGTTCTCTGTCCTTCCTGCTCAAGGCATCGGCTACCACATTTGCCTTCCCCGGGTGGTAACGAATCTCAAAGTCGTAATCATTCAATAATTCAATCCACCTACGCTGTCTCATATTCAGTTGTTTCTGATTAAATATGTGTTGAAGACTTTTGTGGTCGGTATATATAATACTTTTGACCCCATATAAGTAGTGCCTCCAAGTCTTTAATGCAAAAACAACCGCACCTAATTCCAAATCATGCGTCGTATAATTTTGTTCGTGAATCTTCAATTGTCTAGACGCATAAGCAATCACCTTCGTTCGTTGCATTAATACACAACCGAGACCTTGCTTTGATGCGTCACAATAAATCACAAAATCATCATTCCCTTCAGGCAATGACAATATAGGTGCCGTAGTTAGCTTTTTCTTCAATAACTGAAACGCTTTCTCTTGTTCATCATTCCATTCAAATTTCTTCCCTTTATGCGTTAATGCAGTCAAGGGTTTTGCTATTCTGGAAAAGTCTTGGATGAACCTTCTGTAGTACCAGCTAGTCCTAAAAACTGGCGTATGTGTTTCGGAGTTTTCGGGGTTTCCCACTTTTCAACAGTTTCTATCTTTGCCGGATCCACCTTAATACCTTCTTTGTTCACTATGTGACCGAGGAATTGAACTTCTTCCAACCAAAATGCACACTTTGAAAACTTAGCGTACAATTCTTCCTTCCTCAATACTTCTAACACCTTTCTCAAATGTTCACCGTGTTCTTGGTCATTCTTTGAGTAAATAAGTATGTCATCAATGAAAACAATGACAAACTTGTCAAGGTATGGTCTACACACTCGGTTCATAAGGTCCATGAACACAGCTGGTGCATTAGTTAAACCAAATGGCATGACCATAAACTCGTAATGACCGTAACGTGTTCTGAAAGCAGTCTTTGGAATATCATCTTCTTTCACCCGCATTTGATGATACCCGGAACGTAAGTCAATCTTTGAATAAACAGACGAGCCTTGTAGTTGATCAAATAAGTCGTAGATTCTCGGTAGTGGGTAGCGGTTCTTGATGGTAAGTTTTTTCAACTCTCGGTAGTCGATACACAACCTGAATGTACCATCTTTCTTCTTGACAAACAAAACAGGAGCTCCCCACGGTGATGTGCTTGGTCGAATGAAACCACGCTCTAAAAGTTCTTGAAATTGGCTTTGCAGTTTTTTCATCTCGCTGGGTGCGAGTCTGTAAGGAGCACGACCTATTGGTGCAGCTCCTGGTACAAGATCTATTTGAAATTCAACGGATTGATGTGGGGGTAATCCCGGTAATTCTTTCGGAAATACATCGGGAAATTCTTTTGCAATGGGAACATCATTGATGCTCTTTTCTTCAGTTTGTACTTTCTCGACGTGTGCTAGAACAGCATAGCAAGCTTTTCTTATTAGTTTTTGTGCCTTCAAATTACTAATAATATGTAGCTTCGTGTTGCCCTTTTCTCCGTACACCATTAAGGGTTTTCCTTTTTCTCGTATAATGCGAATTGCATTTTTGTAACAAACGATCTCTGCTTTCACTTCTTTCAACCAGTCCATACCGATTATCACATCAAAACTCCCTAACTCTACTGGTATCAAATCAATCTTAAATGTTTCGCTAACCAGTTTAATTTCTCGATTCCGACATATATTATCTGCTGAAATTAATTTACCATTTGCTAATTCAAGTAAAAATTTACTATCCAAAGGCGTCAATGGACAACTTAATTTAGCACAAAAATCTCTACTCATATAGCTTCTATCTGCACCCGAATCAAATAAAACGTAAGCAGATTTATTGTCAATAAGAAACGTACCCGTAACAAGCTCCGGGTCTTCCTGTGCCTCTGCCGCATTAATATTGAAAACTCTTCCGCGGCCTTGTCCATTCGTGTTCTCCTGGTTCGGGCAATTTCTAATAATGTGGCCCGGTTTTCCACATTTATAACAAACTACATTGGCATAACTTGCTCCGACACTACTTGCTCCGCCATTACTCGTTCTGAGACCATTTGTTCCTTTCGTTCTATTAACCCCTGGTCCGTAGACCTCACACTTCGCCGCGCTATGACCATTTCTTTTACACTTGTTGCAAAATTTGGTGCAGAACCCCGAGTGATACTTTTCACACCTTTGGCATAGCTGCTTCTGATTGTTGTTGTTGTTACGGTTATTATTGTTGTTGGGATGATTGTTGTAATTGCTGTTGTTGTTGTTGTTGTTGTTGTTGGGCCGTTTGTTGTAGTTGCGATTGATGCTGCGATTGTTGGGATAATTGTTGCGATTATTGTTGTAATTGCTGTTGTTGTTGTATTGGTGATTCTTATCACCGTTTTCCTCCCACTTTCTTTTGACTTCCTTCACATTAGCCTCTTCAGTAGTCTGTTCTTTGATTCTTTCTTCAGTCTGGTTCACTAGTTTGTGAGCCATTCTACATGCCTGTTGTATGGAGGCGGGCTCGTGTGAACTTATATCTTCTTGGATTCTTTCCGGTAATCCTTTCACAAACGCGTCGATCTTCTTTTCATCATCTTCGAACGCTCCCGGACACAATAGGCACAATTTTGTGAATCGTCTTTCGTACGTGGTAATATCAAATCCTTGGGTTCGTAACCCTCTAAGTTCTGTCTTGAGCTTATTGACCTCGGTTCTGGGACGATACTTCTCGTTCATCAAGTGCTTGAATGCTGACCACGGTAGTGCGTACGCATCATCTTGTCCCACTTGCTCTAGATAGGTATTCCACCATGTTAACGCAGAACCTGTGAAGGTATGCGTAGCGTACTTCACTTTGTCCTCTTCAGTACACTTACTTATGGCAAACACCGATTCGACCTTCTCGGTCCACCGTTTCAATCCGATCGGTCCTTCAGTTCCATCAAATTCCAAAGGTTTGCAGGCAGTGAATTCTTTGTAGGTGCATCCTACACGATTTCCTGTACTGCCAGATCCAAGGTTATTGTTGGTATGTAGCGCAGCCTGTACTGCGGCTATGTTTGAAGCTAGAAAAGTACGGAATTCCTCTTCATTCATATTCACGGTGTGTCGAGTAGTCGGTGCCATTTCCTTCAAAATAGTCAAATGGAACAAGTTAATCATACAGAATATTAAGAGTAGTTAATAGTATTTTGTAGCATAATATGAACTCATTTATAAAAGCTTTTTCTTCATATTAGCGTTTTATAAGTTTAAATTCGGGTAGTACCTACCCGTTAAGTTCATACTTAGTAGCTAATATACAATTCAACTACTACAATTCTATATGAAAAACTGATTGTAATAATATTTCGCGTTCAAACTTTTATACAATATTTTACAAACTTACAATACCGCTTATTTTACATAAAGCATGAAATATAGCACACAATAACTTTGATACAAGATAGTTGTGAAGATAATTCTAGCTAGTACACAAGTCGTTCAGCAAAGGCAATAAAGACACGTAATTCATACGTCCAGAAACAAGTCATGCATTCTGGTTTTACTAGGACTACTTCCCATCCTTGGTCTTGTGGAACATAACCGTTATGGCCGTTGATAAGACAGCGTGTTGTAACGTCGTCAAAGGGACGAGGGTTACGTAATGACCAACAGTCTCGTAATAACCTAAAAACCTCATTTCTTACCCCAATTACCGACTCCGTCACTTGTGGGAACGTTTTGTTTAATAGTTGTAGCCCGATGTTCTTGTTCTCACTTTGGTGAGAAGCGAACATTACTAACCCGTAAGCATAACATGCTTCTTTATGTTGCATGTTAGCCGCTTTTTCTAAATCACGAAGTCCAATATTCGGATATATTGAGTCAAAATAATTTCTTAACCCATTGCGTAAAATAGCATTTGGGTTCCCCGCAATATATGCGTCAAAGTAAACACATCGTAACTTATGGATTTCCCAATGTGATATCCCCCATCTTTCGAACGAAAGCCTTTTATAAACCAAGGCATTCTTGGAACGTTCTTCGAATGTCTTACAAACTGATCTCGCCTTAAATAGTTGTGCCGAAGAATTCTGACCGACTCTAGACAAGATTTCATCAATCATGTCTCCCGGTAGGTCTCTTAAAATATTGGGTTGTCTATCCATTTTGTGTTTTTATACTGTAAAATAGACAAGAGTTAGATTCATAAAAAAATACTTATTAATACAAGCAATTTTTACATATATCATAAAGCATAAGCACACTATATTACATATATTACACCACACGAATACAACTATCTTATTCCGACTCGCTTGTTTCTTCTTCTTCGGTTTTGGTTTGTTTTGCCAAGTTTCTAGGGATATATGATGTTCCCCTAATACGAACCGTCGTTGTCCACATTGGTTTAGAAAAACCTGGTGGTTTAGAGGTTCCCGGGTCATTGTTACAACTTAAGGACTTCGGGGGTTGACGATACATATAAAGTTCATCGGGGTTGGAATTAGATTTCTCTATTTTTATGCCCTTTCCCTTATTATTTTCTTTTGCCTTTTTAAATTCAGTTGGGGTAATTTCTATTACATCATCGGAATTCTCGTCGGAATCCGATTCATCGGAGAATTGGTAATCCTCCCAATATTTTGCTTCCTTGGCAGAAACACCATTGACCATAATTAACCTTGGTTGGTTGGTTGAGGATTCTCTTTTACTTAACCGTTTTATTATTTCCCCCACCGGTTCTATTTCTTCATCCGGTTCCGATTCTTCTTCCGGTTCCGATTCTTCTTCCGGTTCCGACTCTTCTTCCGGTTCCTCTTCGGGAACTTGTGAATCAGTCCACGAATCATTCCAATTTACATTTGACTCTTCATTATTATTAGGTGAGTCAATGGGACTTGTTCTAGAGGTAGACATCTATCACATAATATCAAATGCGTTAAGAGATTAATATATCACATAATATTCACATGTTAAAAATATATAGTTTCCAACAAAATTTGTTAAGCAATCATTTTTCAAGTAAACACGGTCGAAGTCCAGACTCACTAATGCATCCTAACAAACTCGATAAGACACACTAATGCAAAATTCTGGTTCTCTAAGACTAACGCTCGGATACCAACTGAAATGTTCCGTTCTTATTGATTAAAAACGTTCCATATTAATTGATTTCGTTGCGAGGTTTTGACCTCTATATGAGACGTTTTTCAAAGACTGCATTCATTTTTAAAACAAACCATAACCTTTATTTCATAAATAAAGGTTTAAAAAGCTTTACGTAGATTATCAAATAATGATAATCTAAAATATCCTGTTTACACACGACCATTACATAATGGTTTACAATACAAATATGTTACATCGAAATCAGTTTCTTGAATGCAGTTTTTACACAATATCATACAAACAAGGACTCCAAATCTTGTCCTTATTTTAGTATGCAACAGCGGAAGCTCTTAGTATTCACCTGAGAATAAACATGCTTTAAACGTCAACAAAAATGTTGGTGAGTTATAGGTTTAACCTATATATATCAAATCGTAACAGTAGACTACAAGATTTCATATTTCAATACACATCCCATACATAGAGATAAAAATCATTCATATGGTGAACACCTGGTAACCGACATTAACAAGATGCATATATATAAGAATATCCCCATCATTCCGGGACACCCTTCGGATATGATATAAATTTCGAAGTACTAAAGCATCCGGTACTTTGGATGGGGTTTGTTAGGCCCAATAGATCTATCTTTAGGATTCGCGTCAATTAGGGTGTCTGTTCCCTAATTCTTAGATTACCAGACTTAATAAAAAGGGGCATATTCGATTTCGATAATTCAACCATAGAATGTAGTTTCACGTACTTGTGTCTATTTTGTAAATCATTTATAAAACCTGCATGTATTCTCATCCCAAAAATATTAGATTTTAAAAGTGGGACTATAACTCACTTTCACAGATTTTTACTTTGTCAAGAAGTAAGACTTGGCCACTGTTGATTCACGAACCTATAACAATATATACATATATATCAAAGTATGTTCAAAATATATTTACAATACTTTTAATATATTTTGATGTTTTAAGTTTATTAAGTCAGCTGTCCTCGTTAGTAACCTACAACTAGTTGTCCACAGTTAGATGTACAGAAATAAATCGATAAATATTATCTTGAATCAATCCACGACCCAGTGTATACGTATTTCAGTATTGATTACATCTTAAACTATATATATTATTTTGGAATCAACCTCAACCCTGTATAGCTAACTCCCACATTACTGCATATAGAGTGTCTATGGTTGTTCCAAAATATATTATATAGATGGGTCGACATGATAGGTCAAAACATTATATACGTGTCTATGGTATCTCAATATTACATAATATACAATACAAGTTGATTAAGTTATGGTTGGAATAGATTTGTTACCAATTTTCACGTAGCTAAAATGAGAAAAATTATCCAATCTTGTTTTACCCATAACTTCTTCATTTTAAATCCGTTTTGAGTGAATCAAATTGCTATGGTTTCCTATTAAACTCTATTTTATGAATCTAAACAGAAAAAGTATAGGTTTATAGTCGGACAAATAAGTTACAAGTCGTTTTTGTAAAGGTAGTCATTTCAGTCGAAAGAACGACGTCTAGATGACCATTTTAGAAAACATACTTCCACTTTGAGTTTAACCATAATTTTTGGATATAGTTTCATGTTCATAATAAAAATCATTTTCTCAGAATAACAACTTTTAAATCAAAGTTTATCATAGTTTTTAATTAACTAACCCAAAACAGCCCGCGGTGTTACTACGACGGCGTAAATCCGGTTTTACGGTGTTTTTTGTGTTTTCAGGTTTTAAATCATTAAGTTAGCATATCATATAGATATAGAACATGTGTTTAGTTAATTTTAAAAGTCAAGTTAGAAGGATTAACTTTTGTTTGCGAACAAGTTTAGAATTAACTAAACTATGTTCTAGTGATTACGAGTTTAAACCTTCGAATAAGATAGTTTTATATATATGAATTGAATGATGTTATGAACATAATTACTACCTCAAGTTTAGTAGGTAAACCTACTGGAAGTAAAAAGAAATGATCTAGCTTCAAAGGATCTTGGATGGCTTGAAAGTTCTTGAAGTAGGATCATGACACAAAAACAAGTTCAAGTAAGATTTTTACTCGAATTAAGATAGTTTATAGTTATAGAAATTGAATCAAAGTTTGAATATGAATATTACCTTGAATAAGAAAGATAACCTACTGTATATAACAAAGGTTTCTTGATCTTAGATGATTACTTGGAATGGATTAGAAAGCTTGGAAGTAAATTAGTAAACTTGAAGGGATTTTTGAAGTGTTCTTGAAGTGTTCTTCCTATGATGTTTATAGCTTGATTCTTGAAGTGATTTTTGATGAAGATGATGATTAAATACTAGAAAAATACGTTCATAATAGTGTGTGTGTGTGTGTGTGTTGAGAGAGAATTAGAAAGAGAATTGGAAGTGAAATGGAGTGAATGATGAGTGGTAATTGGTGAGTGGTGAGTGGGGTTAAAAGGAGTTCTAGTTAGTTGACTAGCTCATGGTAGAAGTTAAAATTGATTAGTCATACATGAAATAATCAAGAGTGGAATCCCATGCTAGTTCCTATTGGTATATACCCATAGTAAGTACGTTTTGAAGCTGTATATAATACGGGTAAGAATACGACTAGAATTCTTGATGAAAGAAAAGAATGGGAAAGTAACTGTAACCATTTTCGTTAAGTATGAGTGTTTTGATATATGTCTTGAAGTCTTCCAAAAGTATTTTAATACATCTAAATACACTATATGTATATACATTTTAACTGAGTCGTTAAGTCATCGTTAGTCGTTACATGTAAGTGTTGTTTTGAAACCTTTAAGTTAACGATCTCAATTAATGTTGTTAACCCATTGTTTATTATATCTAATGAGATGTTAAATTATTATATTATCATGATATTATGATATATTAATATATCTTAATATGATATATATACATTTAAATGTCGTTACAACGATAATCGTTACATATATGTCTCGTTTCGAAATCCTTAAGTTAGTAGTCTTGTTTATATGTATATAACTCATTGTTAATATACTTATGGAGATACTTACTTATCATAATCTCATGTTAACCATATGTATATCCATATATATATCGTCATGTCGTTTTTACAAGTTTTAACGTTCGTGAATCGCCGGTCAACTTGGGTGGTCAATTGTCTATATGAAACATATTTCAATTAATCAAGTCTTAACAAATTTGATTGCTTAACATGTTGGAAACATTTAATCATGTAAATATCAATCTCAATTAATATATATAAACATGGAAAAGTTCGGGACACTACAGCTAGATCCAGAGTTATTGTTATTTTGCATCGCAGCCTGTACTGCGGCTATGTTTGCTACAAGGAAAGCACGGAAGTCTTCCTCGCTCATGTTCAAGTTCTGACGAGTAGTCGGTGCCATTTCCTTCAAAAATAGCCAAAAGAATTAAGTTAATCATATAGAATATTAAGAGTAGTCAATAGTATTCCGTAGCATAATATGAACTTATTTATAAAAGCTTTTTCTTCATATTAGCATTTTATAGTTTTAATTCGGGTAGTACCTGCCCGTTAAGTTCATACTTAGTAGCTACTATATAATTCAACTACTACGATTCTATATGAAAAACTTATTACAATAATATTTCGCGTTCAAACTTTTATACAATATTTTACAAACATACAATACCACTATTATAGATATAGGATGAAATATAGCACATAATAACTTTGCTACACGGCAGCTATAAAGGTAATTCTAGTTAATACTCAAGTCATTCAGCAAAAGAAATAAAGACACGTATTTCATAAGTCCAGAAACAAGTCATGCATTCGGGTTTTAATAGTATTATTTCCCATCCTTGGTCTTGTGGAAAATAACCGTTGTGACCGTTGGCTAAGCAGCATGTTGTAATGTCATCAAAAGGACGAGGGTTACGTAATGCCCAACAGCCCCGTAACAATCTAAAAACCTTGTTTCTCACCTCAACTACCGAATCCGTCACTTGTGGGAATGTTTTATTTAAAAGTTGCAACCCAATATTCTTTTTCTCAATTTGGTGAGAAGCGAACATTACTAACCCGTAAGCATAACATGCTTCTTTATGTTGCATGTTAGAAGCTCTTTCTAAAGAATGGAGTCCTATGTTGGGATATGTTGAGTCAAAATAGGTTCTTAACCCGTAGCGTAAAATTGCATCTGGGTTTCCCGCACTAAATGCCTTAAAGAAAACTTGGCGTAACTTAAAGTCTCCCCAGTGTGATATACCCCATCTTTCAAAGGAAAGCCTTTTATAAACTAAGGTATGCCTGTAATGTCTTTCAAAAGTTCGACAAACTATTTTCGCCATAAATAATTGTGCTGATGAATTCTGCCCGACTCTAGACAAGATTTCAACAATCATATCCCCTGGTCGGTCTTCTAAAATTTTTGATTGTCTATCCTTAACGTCCATTTTTTTGTTTTTATACTGTAAAATAAACAAGGATTAGATTCGTAAAAGATAATTAACAAACAATATAAGCAATTTTTACATATTTCTTAAAAGTACAAGCACACAACAATATATATATATTACACATCATGATTACAACTCTTTATTCCGACTCACTCGTTTCTTCTTCTTCGGACTTGGTTCGTTTGGCTAATTTCCTAGGGATACATGGTGATCCTCTAATACGAGCCATCATTTTCATGGTTTAGAAAAACCTGGTGGCCTAGTTGTTCCCTGATTATTGTTAAAATCTAAGAAATACGGGCGTTTATGATACACATAAAGTTCATCGGGGTCGGAATCAGGTTTCTCTATTTTGATGCCCTTTCCCTTATTATTCTTTTTTGCCTTATTAAATTGAGTTGGGGTAATTTCTATAACAACATCAGAATCCTCGTCGGGACCCGATTCATCAGAAAATTGATAATTTTCCCAATATTTTGCTTCCTTAGCGGAAACACCATTGACCATTTTTAATTTTGGTCCATTGGTTGAGGATTTTCTTTTATTTAATCGTTTTGAAGTAGGTATTAATATTTCTTCCTCCGAAACCTCTTCTTCTTCAGGTTCCTCCTCTTCCGGTTCCTCTTCTTCCGGTTCCTCCTCTTCCGGTACCTCTCCGGGAATTTGTGAATCTTCCCAAAATATATTCGACTCTTCATTATTATTAGGTGAGTCGATGAGATTTGTACTAGAGGTAGACATCTATCACACAATATCAAACATGTTAAGAGATTAATATATCACATAATATTTACATGTTAATAATATGTAGTTTCCAATAAAAAATGTTAAGCAATCGTTTTTAAAGAAAACACGGTAGAAGTCCAGACTCACTAATGCATCCTAATAACTCAGTAAGACACACTAATGCAAATTTCTGGTTCTCTAAGACCAACGCTCTGATACCAACTGAAATGTCACGTTCATATCGATTATAAACGTTCCATATTAATTGATTTCGTTGCGAGGTTTTGACCTCTATATGAGACGTTTTTCAAAGACTGCATTCGATTTTAAAATAAACCCTAACCTTTATTTTATCGATAAAGGTTTAAAAATATTACGACGATTATCAAATAATGATAAACTAAAATATAGCGTTTTCACACGATTATTACATAATGGTTTACAATAATATTACACATCAATTTAAATCTTCAAATGCAGTTTTTAAACAATATTATACAAGCATGCTGACTCCAACTCTTATCCATAAATTAGAATGCAACAGCGGAAGCTCTTAATAATCACCTGTAACGTCCTTCAGATAGGGCCTAGAAGAATAACGTCACTAAATATATCAAATCACAGTTGTATAAACGAGAACGACTCTATATGAGACGTTTTATTGAGTTTTGCAGCGGAAGATAAATAGATTACATTGTATTTAATAAACAACGCATTAAATGTCTTTAATTGATATGATATGAAATGAAGACTCCAAGCATGGCAAGCGATCATCATCAAAGCAGCAGATATACAGCGGAAGCAATATTTAAGTACCTGAGAATAAACGTGCTTAAAAAGTCAACACTAGGTTGAGTGAGTTCATAGGTTTGTCATAAATAATGATTTTAGTAATAGTGTTAGACCACAAAATTTTTGTTCATAAGCTTGGTCTCGTAGGGACCAATTAGTAGATCTCGCAGATTCAAAAGTTGTTCATAAAGTTGGTCTCACAGGGACCAAAAAGTAGATCACGCAGATCCAAAAGTTATTCATAAGCTTGGTCTCACATGGACCAATTAGTAGATCATGCAGATCCAAAAGTTATTCATAAGCTTGGTCTCACATAGACCAATTAGTAGATCACGCAGATCCAAAAGTTATTCATAAGCTTGGTCTCGCAGGGACCAATTAGTAGATCACGTAGATCCAAAAGTTGTTCATAAGCTTGGTCTCACATGGACCAATTAGTAGATCACGCAGATCCAAAAGTTGTTCAAAGTTTGCCCCAAAGACAAGTTGTGTTTATACTTGTCGGTTAGGTACTTAGTCGGACATAGCAGGGTATAACATAGTTTAATAGTTGGTACTTGTGTCTAGCGTGTAAAACAGTTATAAAAGTTGCGCATGTATTCTCAGCCCAAAAATATATGAAAAGGGAGCTATGAAGACTCACGATACGATACGATAGTTTGTAGTAAATATGTGTATGATGGCATTGAACAAGTGCAGAGTTGTCCTCGGATTCACGAACCTTAAAGCTTTTTCCCAAAAAAAAATCCCACAGACGGGACTCGAACCCGTGACCTATCGCTAACCCGAACGCCCCTTAAACCATTGATCCGTCTTCTATTTTTCTGATTTAATCAGATACTAAATATATATAACCCTTTTTTGTTGCTATGCTTCTTCTTCATATAACAGACAGACCGAGGATTAATCACAACTATAACAACTTAAACTAAAAATCGATGTATGATTGAAATGGAGACAGATACGAATAGAGTGAGGGTGTTTTTGATCACAGGAAGAGAAAAGGACGGAAAAAAATTTAAACAGACAGCAGTAACAGCGACGTGATGAACCCATATGAACTCAAACCTCAAAATCATTTTTTGGAACGTTTTAGATCATGAATCCTAAATGAAATATGCTCTAAATCCTTCCTGGAAACTTTCTCAACCCTTAATTTTAACAGAAACGACTTCTATAACTCCAATTTGATCTTAGAACACCCGGTTGACTTTTTATGTGAAAACTTTGACTCTAAAATTCGAATTCAATATCGAGAATTGGAGATTTAAACTTTGCAGATAGTTTATATACCTGATTCCTAAGACAACTGTGTTTATAGATTTTTAAATTGAATACGAAATCGAGGTTTTGAATTTTTGAGCAAGAACAGAGGTTATCGGTTTTTAAAAAAAATATACTTCTGTTTTATATCAATGCAGATAGAATAAGTATAGATAATGAATACTGAATGATTCTTCAAGGATTATTTTTATAATTCATAAAGGTGTCGACGTGATTCATAGTCAAGAACTGGAGGAACAATTAAATAAAAAAAATAAAAATAATAAAACAGATACGATTAAATTAAATAATAAAAAGCAGATTTCTAAAAAAAAAAATAGGTTTAGTCAACAAGAGCAGATTACTATCTTAAAAAAAATAAAAGCAGTTCACGATCTAAAAAAAATAAAAGCAGGTACCCTTTATTTGACTTTTCAATTATATATATATATATATATATATATATATATATATATATATATATATATATATATATATATATATATATATATATATATTATATTAATAATTAATACTACTAATAATAATAATAATAATAATAATAATAATAATAATAATAATAATAACAATTATATTAATAATAATATTTTTAATATTATTAAGAGTAATAAAAATACTAATAATAATATAAATGATAATGATAATAATAATTTAATAATAATGTTAATAATAATAATAATTATATTAATGAAAATTTTAATAAGTTGTTTTATAATGGTAATAATAATATTAATATTAATACTAATGATATTTCATTATATTAATATAAATGTTAAGTACTAATACTAATACTCATAATATTAATAATATATTAGTGATAACGATCATTATTAATAATAATAATTATAATATTGATAATAATAATGATTGTAAATGATGTATATACACACACATATATATTTACATATCTTTTTATAACCAGTTGTTCGTGAATCGTTGGAAATAAATCGAAGTTAAATGAAATCATATATAGATTTTTGTTTAAATTTTGTCGAAAATTTCCGGGTTGTCATAGTACCTACCCGTTAAAAGAAATTTCGTTCCGAAATTTAGTTGTTGTCATCAGTCGGCGTTGTTCGTACATAGACGATGATATTTATGTTTTACTTGGTCTTCACATTCCCAGGTATACTCGAGGCCTTTCGTGAATTCCAACGGATAGAATATTGTTTTATTTCAAGCGTTTAAGTCATACGAACCATAATTTCTACAGGTTCTTCTACGAAGTGCATTTTATCATTAATGCAGATGTTATCTAAAGGATTAACAAGAGTGTCATTTGATAGGTTATTCTCAAAAGGGGTGATGGTGCTATACAAGCATTTCAGTAAATTGAACACATGAAATGTGTTATGAATAGTATTGAGCTCATTTAAAACTTTGAGCGTTTTATGCCACAATATTAGGGCAGACAAAATAGAGAGGAGTTCATGAAAATCACGGTCATGAAATTTGATAGAGATCGTCATTGTTTACAACAAGAATATTTTAATGAGGAATATGAGTTGAAAAATAGAGTTTTATCAACATTGGGTAATATGGATGAAATGATTCGATTACAGGTAGAGTATAAACGAAGCTATCACGAAAGAGTGAAATGAGGAAATTAAATGTTCGCCTTAACTTTTGACATAGTTAAAGTTGATTTCCGGAATTCAAGGGATTAAAGGAAATCTTCGTAATCTATAAGATTTGATTTTCCGGTATTTACAAAATTTTGGGATTTCTTTGATTAAATGCGGTGAATTGCCTCGATTGCTGTGTTTGGAATTTTGCTATAAATTAGCTTCTTTTTTTCATTATCTTCACAACTTCTATACTTTCTTCCTCAATTCATACTTCCAAAGATTAAGGAAATGCTTAATCCAGTTCTGATCCTGGTTATTATATTGACCATATATACAGTCATTCTTCTTTTTCATTTACCATCAGAGGAATCTGTTTACTTCTACAATTACCTTGGGGTTATAGTGTTTTTAATTCTCCCGTGTCTTTATGTTGCTATACGCATTGATATACACAGTTTGTAATTTCGGGGTTGTTATCAGGCTTTGTATTTTTCCTTATATGTCGGAGCTCTTTGCCTTTTTATTCTCCTATCGACTCTAAGTAAAGCGAGTAATGGTCCAGAATTTGTAGGTATGAAGTTTCGAATGGACCTACTGTTCTAAGTAGAAAGGAACATAATATCGTGATTTGATTTGTTAAATTACTAGAATCACTGAGAATAGAACTATCAAGAATATATTTTCTTGATATGTTCAGAGATTAGGTAGAATGTAAGAGTCGTGTAACATGGCAAATGATGATTTATAAAGTCTATGAATCATCATCTTCTATAAAAAATTTAGCATGACTTACTGTAATATAATCACATTGGCCTGACGTCATTATATTATACTAACTCATGCTTCAATTCCCAACACTTCTTCAAAACATTTATAATTTAAACTTGTATGTTACAGAATATAGAAACTAAACAGTTTCCTTTATGATATCGCAATTAGATAATTAATTGCGGATAAGAATCGTTATGAAGATATCTTCAGAAATATAGAGGATATTTATAACGAAAGATACGATAATATCGAAGGATGATAAAGAAGATTTATCCGTAAAGGTTTAGAGTCAGGAGCAAGGTATTCGTTAATGACTTCAGCAGATACTGAATCATTTAAATTCTTTGAAGGTAGGTTTAGTCCTTGTGATTTGTCCACAGCCTCCTTCATAGTTTGCTCAATCCGTTTTCCAGTTCCAAATCTGAGTTTATACCATTCTTTATCATCAAACTTTTGGCCCTTAAGACCTTCTACAATGTTTCCTCTGCATTTAATGCAACCATATTTGAATCGTTGGTTATCAATCCGAGATGGTTTCAAGAAATTTTATTTTTAGATGATTAAACGCTGATTGTAATCGTCAACGGATCTAATGGTTGACGAATAGGCGTTGTTGATTTCAAAAGTAATGAATGATAATTTCGGTGGTTTGATGTGATAATTCATCATAGAATACGAATGAATATAATTCATGAATGTAGTGATCTTTAGGAGGATATCATCGGCTAAAGCTTTACTTGAATTCTGATATGTCAAAATATGTAGTGGTTGTTCTTTAGTGAACGAATACATATATCTTGTAAGTAGTATAGTTACTGACTATTAAATCAGAATTGAAGAATGTACAATGTAATATATTAATGTGAGATATAAATATTTCTCGGGTATTACCTACCCGTTAAAATATTTTCACAATTAATAATTTGTACAAAAGAATTTTTAATTACAATCTTTATGAGGATATACGTTCATATATGTATTCTTCAGATATAATATAGATTTAATGAGTTAATATAATATTAAACTCATTTGATTTGCGGTTGGAACGAGAATAAATAATCTTCAAAACTTGGGAGATTACATAATCGTCGCGGAATATTTCGCTAATGAAGTTATGAATCAATACTTCATCATTCATTGTTATTGATATACCTCGGTATATGATGTTGGTGCTCGTGGAATTCTTGTGAAATTCATAAGGCACTAATGATGTTTTCTAGAAAGTTTCGAGTACATCAAAAATGAAAGTATACAATCAATCATGTATTTGAGTAATACACTTGGTTTATTATGAAATGGAGTTTATTGTGCTGAAGCAGTGATTAACGATTGTTAAGTTATTAACAAAAGATGTACATCATAGCATATTAGTGATATGAATTAACCACGTAGTACATACTAGTTAAGATTCACACGTAATAGCTTAGTACGAAATGATTTATTAAACCATATATATATATATCTATATATATATAAAGTATACATATATAATTCTTCGAGAAGAATGAGTTAATACATATTAACTCATTATTACTAATATTCCTCGATATTTATGAGTGTACGATGATGATATCCGAGGTACCGAGTGTGATGTTGAGGCGTGGAATGTGGATGTTGTTGTTGAAGTTGATGCTGTTGGTGGTGATGCTGATGGTACTGGTGGTGCTGGTTATGCTGCTGGTGCTGCTGATGCTTGTAGATATTGCACCATATTCTCCAGAGCCACCACTCGAGCGCGAAGCTCGTTAACTTCCTCTATTATACTGATCGTGCACTTGAGCAATCTGTCGTTGCTCCATTCGCTGCTGACTATCCCACATTCGATCGTTGTGCATCCTTTGTTCGTTCGGGCTTAACCTCATGTTATTAACACTACCAACCAAACTGTCCCAACTTGATTGGGACGGATGCCACGGAACCTGTTCACCAACATTAGTTTGTGCCTCCATTTCCGCCTCCTCTTCCTGTTGCTGCTCTTGCTGAACACCGCTGCCACTTGCGCCACCTGCACCAGCTGCCACAAAGGGTACCAAATGCCCATTTCTGTCTTTCATAATGATTTCGGCATTAATATAAAAAACCTTTTTCAATGGTTTCATCACACTCGTAAATTCCTGTAATCTGTCGAAATCAATGTTAAAGTGTCGGGCAAATCGGGTTATGTAGTGCCCCCCCAGAAGTGGCTTCTGTAGCCGTGTCTCTGTAGCAATGGAAAGAAAATAGTTACCGATCAACCCAGGAATGTCGGTATAGGCACCCCGCTTGATTTGATCCATAATCCACAAATCTAATGTTTTCACCTTCTCATTACCCTCAATCCTCGCATTAAACGTGCATGCGATGAGTCGATGAAGCAGCCTATCATCCCGGGCTGCGATTTCATTGTACCGGTGTTTGCTTGATCGAAAATGTGCAGGCGCATTATTTGGCTTACAAATTCTGCGCCAATAAGAAGTGTCATCAAACTGATGTCGGCCAACATAATCAGAAGCCCTCAAGTATTCACCTAACTGTGTGTCGGTGAGTTCCTCAAAAATACCCAGAATTCGACAAAGCTGAAAACTGCTCAAACCCCTGTCTTGGCCTCCTAGACGAAACCGTAGAAACTCAGTTGACAAATAATCACTTACATTGCTAAACCGCATAGTAGAGTAGAATTCTTTAAGAAGCACCGGGTAGATTGGTTCATTGATGCTAAAAACATGTTCCCAGGCGTGGGCTACTACTCTACCGTAAGGAATGGCGAGTAAATTAGTAACATGTCGGCGCATGCCCGCCTCCTCCAATGGCCCCCAAATAAAATACCAAGTAGCATTAATGGGCCTGCGGTTTATTCTCTCAAAAGTTTCGGTGTAGTCTTCGTCATTCTGTACCTGTGTTAACCAAACCCGAGGATCATTTAGATCCTCCTCCTCTTCTTCTCCGGAAGAAGACGATGAATGATGTTGTTGTGGTGGTGGTGGTTGTCTTGGTGGAGCCAAACCTGATGGCCTTCCTCTTTTAGCCGGTCCTCCTCTGCTTGATTGTCCCTGCAAAACATTATACACAAAACCAAAAGAACATAGAAACCGTTGTGTTAATGTTAGCTAAAACATAACCGAGTAGCAGGAGAACTTAATCATTCAATTCCTAGTTCAAAAGTATTATGATTCATTTACACCAAAGTGCATGTTCACAAGTTTATACCAGAGTCAACCAAAGTCAACTTGAATTCATTAACACACTTTCAAAAAATGAAAATCATAACATCACAAAGTAGCACAAACTTAGGACTTAAAGGATTCAAGTATGTTGTGTCATAGGTCATAACATTTAACTTTGTATTCTAATCATATTCAGCACAAATCATAATACAATTTTCACAACTTTTAGCTCAAATGACCTTATAACATCATACATTATGGCATTCCATTCCCTTATTTGATTCAACATGACCTAACAAATGAAAAACAAGCATACACATTTCATAAATTCATTACAATTCACAATATGCTTAGAAATTCACTAACTTTCAAAAACGACCCGGCCAAGTTGACATCAACATCACCAACACAATCAAATACTTCACAAGAATCATAAACATCAAACATAAACCCAACATCATAAATTAAGCACTCAAAATTCGGATTTACACTCTACAAACCCTAGCATCATGAACAAACCCTAAAGAACATGTAATCTTTGCAAAATAAACACATTAGGGCAATTTAAACATCTAAGGTATGTTAATCTTAACAATAATCATGCAAATCAAACACCCCACACTAATCTTTAACCAATTTATAGATATAGACATATAATTCAAGTAATTGATAAAGAAAAGTGAAGAAATGTAGAATCCATACCCAAAAGCTCATGATTGGAAGCTTGAATTTGAAGATTAAATCGCGAATTTGATGTAGAAATTTAGGGTTCTTGAGAGTGGTTCGGTTTTTGGGAGAGAAAATATAGATAGAATGTGTTTTGTGGATAGGAAATAAGTGGGTAAGGGTATAAAACGCGTTTAATTTTCTGAATCAGGGAGTCGGGACGTCGTCCCAAAATACAGGACGGCGTCTCGATATTCAGAGTGGGACGGCGTCTAAGAATGGGGACGGCGTCTCGATATACAAAGTGGGACGGCGTCTAGCCAAACAAGACGGCGTCTAGGAGTTTAAATTGGGACGGCGTCTTCCCTTGTGGGACGGCGTCCCGTAACACTAAAACCCACTGACCTGTAATTTTGAGTCGTTTGCGTTTCGGGGTCATACGGTAATCATTTTGTACCAAACAAAAATTTATAGCACACACAATACAAACCTAATTACAAATGTGAACCATTTTTTACGAGTCGTTCACCAAACTCGTCCCCGTTTTGATTTAGGCGTTTTTCTTGAAGTTGAGGCTAACCTCATCCTCAATTTCCAGGGGACCATCAACGTAGTGTTTGACCCGGTGGCCATTCACTTTAAAAGTATCTCCTTTCCAGTTTACCATTTCAATTGTACCATAAGGGTACACCCTTCTAACCACAAATGGTCCCGTCCATCGGGACTTTAGCTTTCCTGGCGATAACTTGAAACGAGAGTTATAAACAAGGACACGATCTCCTTCCATGAATTCTTTTGGATGTTTCAATCTCTTGTCATGCCATTGTTTAGTTTTTTCCTTGTAAATTAGAGAGTTGTCATAGGCTTCAAGCCTCAACTCGTCTAATTCGTTTATTTGGGTCAAACGTAACCGACCCGCTTCTTGGTAATCCAAATTGCATGCCCTTAACGCCCAGTGTGCTTTATGTTCAATCTCCAACGGGAGATGGCATGCTTTTCCGTATACCATACGGAAAGGAGTAGTTCCTATTGGTGTTTTGTAGGCCGTGCGAAATGCCCACAATGCATCATATAACTTGTTTGACCACTCTTTTGGATTAGCACCAACGGTCTTTTCTAGTATGCGTTTTAATGACCGGTTGGTGTTTTCTACTTGCCCACTCGTCTGGGGATGATAGGATGTCGAAATTTTATGGATTACTCCATATCTTTTCAACACCTTTTCCATTTGCTTATTGCAAAAGTGGGTGCCCCGGTCACTTATAAGAGCTTTAGGCGTGCCAAATCTAGAGAAAAGCTCCATTAAAAAGTTTACCACTACTCGGCCATCATTTGTTGGTAGAGGCTTTGCCTCCGCCCATTTAGACACATAATCTATGGCGACAAGTATGTAGAGGTAAGAGTGAGATTTTGGAAAGGGGCCCATAAAGTCAATTCCCCAAACATCGAACACCTCGCATACTTGGATGCTTTGTTGAGGCATTTCATCTCGTTTAGTTATTTGACCGGCCCGTTGGCACGCGTCACAAGCCTTGCAAACAGCGTAGGCATCTTTGAATATTGTAGGCCAATAGAAACCGGCCTCATAAACTTTCTTCCCCGTGATTTGGGGACCAAAGTGCCCACCTGTTGGACCACGGTGACAGTCAAGCAGAATTTCGGTGCATTCCTTCCCCGCAACACACCTGCGAATAATTCCATCCGCACATCGCCTGAATAAATAAGGGTCTTCCCAAAAATAGTACTTTAGGTCACTAAAGAATTTCTTTCTTTTCTGATGTGACCAACCAGTTTCTAGGTACCCTCCAACAATGTAATTGGCGAAGTCAACAAACCACGGATCCTCCACCTTCTCTACTCTCATTAGGAATTCTTCGGGAAAATCATCTTTAATACTCGATTCATGGAGTACTTCAAGATTGGGATTTTCGAGTCTAGAAAGATGGTCCGCTGCAAGATTTTCTGCACCTTTCTTGTCCTTAATCTCGATATCAAATTCTTGCAAAAGCAAGACCCACCTTAACAATCGAGGTTTTGCATCTAGCTTAGAGAAAAGATATTTTAATGCCGAATGATCAGTGAAGACAACAGTCTTTGATAGGACAAGATAAGATCGGAATTTGTCAAAGGAAAAGACGATCGCAAGGAGCTCTTTTTCTGTTGTTGTGTAATTTAATTGGGCTCCTTGTAAAGTCTTGCTCGCATAATAAATGGGTTGAAAATGTTTCTCAACCCGTTGGCCCAAAACTGAACCAACCGCAAAATCCGATGCATCGCACATTAGCTCGAATGGTAATGACCAATTTGGAGCTATGATTATTGGTGCGTTGACAAGTTTTTCTTTTAAAATTGTGAATGCCTTAGTGCATTCACTTGTGAAAACAAAGGGTGCATCTTTTTCAAGAAGTTTATTTAATGGCGTTGCAATTTTTGAAAAATCCTTAACAAATCGCCGGTAGAACCCGGCATGCCCAAGAAAACTTCTCACACCCTTTACGTTTGAAGGAGGTGGAAGGTTTGCGATGACGTCAACCTTTGCTGGATCCACCTGAATACCAACACTTGAGATTTTGTGCCCTAAGACAATGCCTTCTTTAACCATAAAGTGGCATTTCTCCCAATTTAGCACTAAGTTCGACTTCTCACACCTGATTAGCATTTTCTCCAAATTTAGAAGGCATGAATCAAAAGTGTCACCGAAGACTGAAAAGTCGTCCATGAACACTTCCATGCAATCCTCAATCATATCGTGGAAAATGGCCATCATACACCTTTGGAATGTCGCAGGAGCATTACATAGACCAAAGGGCATTCGGCGATATGAGAAGGTGCCATAGGGACACGTGAAGGTAGTCTTTTCTTGGTCTTCGGGGGAGATGGGAATTTGAAAATACCCCGAAAAACCATCTAGGAAACAATAAAAGCTATTTCCTGCAAGTCTCTCTAACATTTGATCAATAAATGGTAGAGGAAAATGGTCTTTTCTTGTGGCTTCGTTTAACTTTCGATAATCTATACAAACCCGCCACCCCGTAACAGTTCGTGTCGTGATAAGCTCGTCCTTATCATTGGTGGTAACAGTTATACCACCCTTTTTAGGAACACAATGAATCGGGCTTATCCACGGACTGTCTGAAATCGGGTAGATTAGACCTGCATCTAGCAATTTAATGATTTCCTTTTTGACAACGTCTTGCATATGAGGATTTAGTCTTCTTTGACGTTGCACCACTGGTTTGGAATTTTCTTCCATTAAGATCTTGTGCGTGCAATAAGAAGGACTAATTCCTTTTATATCATGGATTTTCCATGCAATGGCCGGTTTGTGGGCCTGTAACAAGGAAACAAGACGTTCTTTCTCATTTTGAGAGAGAAGTGAGGAAATAATTACCGGAAGTTTTGAATCTTCCTGAAGGAAAGCGTACTCAAGATGATCAGGGAGCGGTTTAAGCTCCAAAATGGGAGGTTCCTCAATTGAGGATCGACTCCGGTACTCGCTATCCCTGCTTAGTTTTTCTATTTCCTCTTCAGTTGGTTCACACTCATTGGCCATCAAAAATGTGGCCATCACATCCATTTCTTCTTCAGTGAATTCATCATCTCCATTAGCCAAATCGTATACACCTGTTTCATCCGATTCGGGAGATTCCTGCAAGAACTCGTAATGCGAATCTATGCTTTGCATGAAATAACAAGTATCATCCGAAGATTCGGGATATTTCAATGACTTGTCAATTGCAAAAGTCGCACTAGCTTCACCAATTCTAAGGGTCAACTGCTGGTCATAAACATCAATGACACATCGAGCAGTATTTAAAAATGGCCTACCCAGAATAATTGGTATTCTCTCATCAACTTCCATGTCTAAAACCACAAAGTCAGCCGGAAAGATCAGATTTCCGGTCTTAACTAACAAATTCTCTATTATTCCTCGAGGGAATTTTATAGAGCGATCAGCTAGTTGAATAGCCATTCGTGTGGTTTTTAGTTCCCCAGGGGCTAACTTAAGGTAAATTGAATAGGGCATTAAATTGATACTAGCCCCCAAATCGGCTAATGCCCTCATGCAATCAAGGTCACCCATTAGACATGGAATAGTAAAACTACCCGGATCTTGAAGCTTTTCAGGAAGTGTGTTAGACACCAGCGCAGAACATCTAGCATTTAAAGTTACTGATGAAACGCTTTCCATCTTCTTTCGGTTAGTAAGTAAGTCTTTTAAAAACTTAGCATACTTTGGCATTCCGGAGATAACATCAATAAAAGGCATGTTTATGTTTATCTGTTTAAACATATCTAGAAATTTTAGCCTTTCGGCTTCTAGCCTTTCTTGTTGTTGTTTTCTTGGGAATGGGAGCGGTGGTTGATATGGTTTCACTACGGGTTTTTCCCGTTCTTCCTTTTCAACCACTTTTTCCGGCTCCTTAACCGGTTCATCGTTTTGGTTCAATGGAACTCTGAAATCAGAATTTTCGGGCATTTGTGGAGCATCGTATGCTAAACCACTCTGTGTGGTAATAACATTTGCGTGCTCATTCCTGGGGTTCTTGTTGGTATCTCCCGGTAAACTACCGGGTTTTCTCTCACTCAGTAAATTGGCTAAACCACTCATTTGTTTTTCCAAATTTTGGATTGATGCTTGTTGGTTACGAAACTGATGTTCGTTTTTCTCGTTGGTTTGATTTATGTTTGTGACAAGCTGAGTTTGTGATGCAATTAACTTTTCCAACATATTCTCTAAATTTGACTTTTTCTCCTCCTGTTGGGGTTTTTGATAATAACCCGGAGTTTGTTGTTGGAACCCACTACTTGACCCTTGTTGAAAATTAGAATTTTGACCTTGAGGGTTGTAGGGGTTGTTAAAGTTACGGTTAAATTGGGCTCTACCCTGAAACTGGTTATTATTTCTTTGGCTTATAAAAGCCACTTCTTCTTTTTGAGCCATGGTTAACCCGGCATCACAATCTTTACCTAAGTGTAGACCACCACAGTATTCACAACCTACTTTCATACTATGGATTTCTTTTGTGATTTTGTCCATGTTTCGGACAACACCGTCTATTTTTACACCTAGGGAGCTGAAGTCATCATAAGCACCGGCGCTTTGGACTTGAGCATTTCGAGTAATTGGGCGTTCTTGATGCCACTCATGAGAATAATCGGCTAATTTCTCGATTATCTCATAAGCCTCTTGCTCGGTTTTGTCCATAATTGAACCTCCGGATGCTTGATCAATGGAAATTCGGGTTGCAACTTCGCAACCCTTATAGAAGATTTGAACCTGTTGAAAGGTATCCAAACCATGGTTTGGACAACCTCTAAGCATTTTGGAAAATCTATTCCATGCTTCGTACAAGGTTTCCATAGGCTTTTGACAGAACTGGGTAATCTCCTGTTGGAGTCTCGCTGACTTAGATGCTGGAAAATATTTCTTAAGAAATTTTTCCATCATACTATCCCATGTTCTTATCGTAGCCTCGGCTAATGAATCTAACCAACTTCTTGCTTCCCCGTGGAGTGTCCACGGGAAAAGTCTTAGAAATATAGCCTGGTCAGTTTCTGGTTTTAATTTGAAAAGAAGACATATCTCTTCAAAGAGACGAATATGTTCGTTTGCGTCTTCATTAGGACCGCCACTAAATTGACACCTATTATTAATCATTTGAAGAATAGGTCCTTTAATTTCAAAATTTACCTCACCCGTGAGCGGAGTAATAGCACTACCTTGTCCGGTTCGCGTCGCTTTCATCCTGTCTGCCATTGATTGTCTTGGTACCAACGGTCTTTCTCCTTCCATTTCAAAATTTGGTGGTTGAACTGGTTTACCAAAGTCTGAATATCTAGGCTTGGTGGTACTTGATTCTGAATCAAAAGTTTCCTGCTTTGATGAAGATTCAAAAATATCAAGCACTTCTTTTGGAATTCTACCAAGCTTTCTATCCGGTTCTGTCAATGGTGTAAATAATGGAGATTCTGAACTTCGGGTATGTGGCATATGCAACCTATAATCTGCCAATCACACAACTAACAAAAACTATCACACATACCGATTCTACAAAAATTAAAATCAAAGACTATTAATAATTTAAAAATAATTAAGAAACTACTTAAAATCACAAATTAGTTAATAATTCTATTTTGACACAAAACTGTCCCCGGCAGCGGCGCCAAAAACTTGATGTGCGAAATCGTGTCTATAATTTATCTTATGGAAAATACCGGTTTTAAAGATTGCTACACACTAACGGGCAGTGTACCCGATCGTGTAGTAGTATAGATAATGGTAAAATCCGTGTATCGTTCCAAGGACAGTTATATCAGTCAAACTAGAATTAGAAACTATATTATGATTAACTAAGTTAATTAAAGTAAAAGTACAAGTTTTATGTTTTGGTGGCTGTTTTAACGATTTAGCCAAATCCAAGAAGGTTAAATGTAAAAACAATATTTTTAGTCTTTTGGTTTATAAAATGCAAATAAATACAAATAAAGCAAGTAAAATAGTTTTGAATTAAATCAAAGAGATGAAATGTTCATCTAGATATTTTACCCTCGGTATTGGATGTAAGTTTAGATATTAAGCCCTGATTGAATACTTAGGCGTGTAGTTATCTAATAGGTTAACTAAGAGTTCTCTCGGATAAACACGCAAATACAATAACAAGCTCAAGGGTTCCCTTTTTACTATGGTTCTTGTATTTGTAATCAAATAACTATAAGTATGCTAATCACCTAAATCGACTCACCAAGAGTTCTCTTTAGCAAGTACTCAAACTAGAATTACTAAGCGAGGGTTCCCTATAACTTAGACCTTTTCGTTTGTGACTAGTTGATCAACAAGATTAAAGACTTGAATAACAATTGCCTTTGCGTTCGCTCTACACAATTCATTCCTATTTTGTTTAACCGTTTTAATCTAGTTTACCCCCTTGGTCCGGTTTAGCAAACAACCAATCTAAGACAAGTTGATTGTAAATCAATATGATACATCAACAAGAGTTCTCTTTATCAACAACATATCAATTAACTAGATACAAATGGTTTTAACAACAATAAGCATGGTTCTTAATTCAAGCTTCAATCTATCACGCATAATACATTCAATCAATAAGTTTACATCCAATACCTTGGTTATTAATCTAGACAAACATTATAGAAACTAGCCAACAACCATGGTAACAGACAACAATACAATCAAATTATAAACTGAAATCATTTCTGAGAACAAGTGAATAACCTACAAGAACAAGAGTTCTTGGATGAAGAAGATGTTGATGGATGATGCCTTGATGTTGAGCCTCTTCAAAGAGGTTGGAATTCTCCAATATGCTCCTGAAAATCGTCTCTAAAGCTCTCTGGTTCGTACTCCAATGAAACAGTCCCAAAAATGAGGTTTTAAGGTGGAGAAATTAGGTAAAAAACAGAAAAGTCGGGTACACCTACTTTGGGACGTCGTCCTAAAAGACAGGACGGCGTCCCACTTTACAGAGCAAGACGGCGTCCCAAATCTGCAAGACGGCGTCCCAGTAAAAAGGCCAGGACGGCGTCCTGGGACCCTAGACGGCGTCCTGGTTGGATTTAAGGCACTGTTTCGTTTTCTTTTTAATATTAGCTCATTTGGACGAAGCCTAACATATCGGAAGCATTGTTATATCATTTTAGAGTGCTATCTTGACCCTAACTCGTATCGGGATCAACCAATGTCATAAATCATCGAAATTCTTTGCAAATCATTCTTCCGATATAAATTCGCGCATCTTGTCTTATTACTTGTAGATCACCTTCATTATCTTCGATTATAGAGCGTTTTAAGTGATATTGCGATAGATATATATGATGTAATTGAGCAATATCAGGGTGAAAATGGTGTTTCGGATCGGTTCGCCGGTAAGGGCTTCAGGTTCTTCGCCAAGTGGCGAATTCGGTTGGTGGAAGGGATCACCTTCTTCTTGCCTCCATTGATTGAGTCGGCTACGAACCCACCCCCAATTCATCCAAAATAGATGATGGCTAATTGGTTGGTTCATTCCGGTTACGCTGCTATTGGAGCTCGAGAAGTTCGAAGAATCCATATAATGTGTTTGGAATCAGGGTTTGATATGAAATGGGTGTTGAATATTGAATGATATATTTATCTCCTTGAATATGTATATATAGCAAAAGATTTCTGTAATTTACGGAGAAAATTTAGGAAAAGTGTCAGACAAAGTCTATTGGGATAGATATGATAAGATATGATAAGATATGATTTGTCTATACTCCAATAATGGCAGTATGACGTGTCGAGATCATAAAATGATAAGTATGTAATCTAATAATCTTTCGATTAAAGACTTTTAATTCGTATACTGCAATAAGCCAATGACTTTTTCCAGTTCGCAAACCGATGCATAAAGGCATAAGGCATATAGGTACGTGATATATAACAGGGAGTTATATACGTTTGAGTATGAATAGTAACAATTATAGGAGTTTCAAAAATCATGGATAATATTTCATGTAATACATATGTAATACACAAAACCATGATAAATGACATAGGAATGTCAGGAATTTCTGAAATCTTGGAATTTCTGAAATCTCAGCATTCTAAGATAAGTAAAGTTTCTAAAGTATAGTGTAGCATTTAAAAGTTAAACGCAACAAGTAAAGGCACTAAAGTCAAGGAAAGTTGTAGTCCTACATTACTAAGGTACCAAATTGTATAAGGCACACATAAAATGCAATCCTGGTTCTCTACAACAAACTGCTCTGATACCAATCTGTGACGTCCACCAGATAGGGCCTGGAAGAATAACGTCACTAAATATATCAAATCACAGTTGTATAAACGAGAACGACTCTATATGAGACGTTTTATTGAGTTTTGCAGCGGAAGATAAATAGATTACATTGTATTTAATGAACAACGCATTAAATGTATTTAATTGATATGATATGAAATGAAGACTCCAAGCATGGCAAGCAAACATTATCAAAGCAGCAGATATACAGCGGAAACAATATTTAAGTACCTGAGAATAAACATGCTTAAAAAGTCAACACTAGGTTGAGTGAGTTCATAGGTTTGTCATAAATAATGATTTTAGTAATAGTGTTAGACCACAAGATTTTTGTTCATGAGCTTGGTCTCGCAGGGACCAATTAGTAGATCTCGCAGATTCAAAAGTTGTTCATAAAGTTGGTCTCATAGGGACCAAAAAGTAGATCACACAGATCCAAAAGTTATTCATAAGCTTGGTCTCACATGGACCAATTAGTAGATCACGCAGATCTAAAAGTTATTCATAAGCTTGGTCTCGCAGGGACCAATTAGTAGATCACATAGATCCAAAAGTTGTTCATATGTTTGGTCTCACATGGACCAATTAGTAGATCACACAGATCCAAAAGTTGTTCAAAGTTTGCCCCAAAGACAAGTTGTGTTTATACTTGTCGGTTAGGGACTTAGTCGGACATAGCCGGGTATAGCATAGTTTAATAGTTGGTACTTGTGTCTAGCGTGTAAAACAGTTATAAAAGTTGCATATGTATTATCCGCCCAAAAATATATGAAAAGGGAGCTATGAAGACTCACGATACGATACGATAGTTTGTAGTAAATATGTGTATGATGGCACTGAACAAGTGCAGAGTTGTCCTCGGATTCACGAACCTTAATGCTTTTTCCCAAAAAAAATCCCACAGACGGGACTCGAATCCATGACCTCTCGCTAACCCGAACGCCCCTTAAACCATTGATCCGTCTTCTGTTTTTCTGATTTAATCAGATACTAAATATATATAACCCGTTTTTGTTGCTATGCTTCTTCTTCATATAACAGACAGACCGAGGATTAATCACAACCATAACAACTTAAACTAAAACTCGATGTATGATTGAAATGGAGACATATACGAATAGAGTGAGGGTGTTTTTGATCACAGGAAGAGAAAAGGACGGAAAAAAATTTAAACAGACAGCAGTAACAGCGACGTGATGAACCCATATTAACTCAAACCTCAAAATCATTATCTGGAACGTTTTAGATCATGAATCCTAAATGAAATATGCTCTAAATCCTTCCTGGAAACTTTCTCAACCCTTAATTTTAACAGAAACGACTTCTATAACTCCAATTTGATCTTAGAACACCCAGTTGACTTTTTATGTGAAAACTTTGACTCTAAAATTTGAATTCAATATCGAAAATTGGAGATTTAAACTTTGCAGATAGTTTAAATACCTGATTCCTAAGACAACTACGTTTATAGATTTTTAAATTGAATACGAAATCGAGGTTTTGAATTTTTGAGCAAGAACAGGGGTTATCGGTTTTAAAAAAAATATATACTTCTGTTTTATATCAATGCAGATAGAATAAATATAGATAATGAATACTGAATGATTCTTCAAGGATTATTTTTATAATTCATAAAGGTGTCGACATGATTCAAAGTCAAGAACTGGAGGAACAATTAAATAAAAAATAAAAATAATAAAACGGATACGGTTAAATTAAATAATAAAAAATAGATTTCTAAAAAAAAACAGGTTTAGTCAACAAGAGCAGATTACTATCTTAAAAAAAATAAAAGCAGTTCACGATCTAAAAAATATAAAAGCAGGTACCCTTTATTTGACTTTTAAATTTATTTATATATATATATATATATATATATATATATATATATATATATATATATATATATATATATATATATATATATATATATATATATATATATATATATATATATATTAATAATTAATAGTAATAATAATAATAATAATAATAATAATAATAATAATAATAATAATAATACTAATAATAACAATTATATTAATAATAATACTTTTAATATTATTAAGAGTAATAAAAATACTAATAATAATATAAATGATAATGATAATAATAATTTAATAATAATGTAAATAATAATAATAATTATATTAATGAAAATTTTAATAAGTTGTTTTATAATGGTAATAATAATATTAATATTAATACTAATGATATTTCATTATATTAATATAAATGTTAAGTACTAATACTAATACTCATAATATTAATAATATATTAGTAATTATATTAGTGATAACGATAATTATTAATAATAATAATTATAATATTGATAATAATAATGATTGTAAATGATGTATATACACACACATATATATTTACATATCTTTTTATAACCGGTTGTTCGTGAATCGTCAGAAACAAATCGAAGTTAAATGAAATCATATATAGATTTTTGTTTAAATTTTGTCAAAAAATTTCGGGTTGTCATATCACCTGAGAATAAACATGTTTTAAACGTCAACAAAAATGTTGGTGAGTTATAGGTTTAGCCTATATATTTATCAAATCATAATAATAGACCACAAGTTTTTCATTTCCATTTCTCAAGAACATGCAAGCATAAAAATTATTCATATGGTGAACATCTGGTAACCGACATTAACAAGATGCATATAAGAATATCCCCATCATTCTGGGACATCCTTCGAACATGATAAAAAAACTCGAAGTACTAAAGCATCCGCAACCATGGATGGGGTTTGTTAGGCCCAATATATCTATCTTTAGGATTCGCGTCAATTAGGGGCCAGTTCCCTAATTCTTAGGCTACCAAGCAAAATGGGGCATATTCGGCTTCGATCATTCACCCATAGAATGTAGTTTCGATTACTTGTGTCTATTTCATAAAACATTTATAAAACTACATGTATTCTCATTTCAAAAATATTAGATTTTAAAAGTGGGACTATAACTCACTTTCACAGAGTTTTATTTCGTCGGAAATTAAGACTTGGCCACGGATCGATTCACGAACCTATAACAAATATATATATATATATATATATATATATATATATATATATATATATATATATATATATATATATATATATATATATATATATATATATATATATATATATATATATATCAAAGTATGATCGAAATATATTCACAAAATTTTTCATTACATTTTAATGAATTAAGTTTGTTAAGTTAGCAGTCTAACGTTAGTATTCTACAACTAGTTGTCCACAGTTAGATGTACAGAAATAAATCAATATAAATTATCTCGAATCAATCCACGACCTAGTGTATACAAGTCTCAGGCTAGATCACAACTCAAAGTATATATATTATTTTGGAATCAACCTCAACCATGTATAGCAAACTCAAACATTACTGCATATAGAGTGTCTATGGTTGTTCCGATATATAAATATAGATGGGTCGATATGATATGTCAAAACATTGTATACGTGTCTATGGTATCCCAAGATTACATAATATATGTTAGAATACATGTATAATACAATATAAGTTAGTTAAGTTATGATTTGTATAGATTTGTTACAAATTTTACGTAGCTACAACAAGTAAAAATATCCAATTTTGTTTTACCCATAATTTCTTCGTTTTAAATCCGTTTTGAGTGATTCAAGTTGCTATGGTTTCATAATGAACTGAAATTTATGAAACTAAATAGAAAAAGTATAAGTTTATAGTCGGAAATACAGGTTAAAAGTCAATATTGTAAGAGGTAGTCATTTCAGTCGAAAGAACGACGTCTTGATGACCATTTTGAAAAATTATTTCCACTTTGAGTTTAACCATGATTTTTGGATATACTTTCATGTTCATAAGAAAAATCATTTTCCCAGAAGATCAACTTTTAAATCAAAGTTTATCATAGTTTTTAATTATCAAACCCAAAACAGCCCGCGGTGTTACTACGACGGCGTATGTCCAGTTTTACGGTGTTCTTCTTGTTTCCAGGTTTTAAATCATTAAGTTAGCATATCATATAGATATAGAACATGTGTTTAGTTGATTTTAAAAGTTAAGTTAGAAGGATTAACTTTGTTTGCGAACAAGTTTAGAATTAACTAAACTATGTTCTAGTGATTACAAGTTTAAATCTTCGAATAAGATAGTTATATATATATATATATATATATATATATATATATATATATATATATATATATATATATATATATATATATATATATATATATATATATATATATATATATATATTTGAATCGAATGATGTTATGAACATCATTACTACCTCAAGTTTAGTAGGTAAACCTACTGAAAGTGAAAAAAATTGATCTAGCTTCAAAGGATTCTTAGATGACTAGAAAGTTCTTGAAGTAGAATCATGACACGAAAACAAGTTCAAGTAAGATTTCCACTCGAAATAAGATTGTTATAGTTATAGAAATTGAACCAAAGTTTGAATATGAGTATTACCTTGAATTAGAGAGATAACCTACTATAAATTACAAAGGTTTCTTGATCCAAGATGATTGTTTGGAATGGATTAGAAAGCTTGGAAGTAGACTTGCAAACTTGAAAGTGTTCTTGAAGTTTTTTTGAGTAGTTGTTTTGTATGTTGATCTAGGTTACCTAGATTGAGCTAGATTATGAAGGAAATGATGAAGAACACTTAGAACACTAAGAGATTAATTGATAGAGAGTAATTTGATGCATAAAAATGGAAATCAAAGTGTGTTTGTGTGCTTCCTCTTTCACGTGAATATGGGATGGCATATAAGGTCACATTAGTTTGTAATTTTGTTAGATATTTCATGCTAGATGTTAAATGATGGTTCCCACATGGTTAGGTGACTCACAAGGGCTACTAAGAGCTGATAATTGAAGTGTATATACTAATAGTAAATACATTTAGAAGCTGGGTATTGTACGAGTATGAATACAGGTGCATACGAGTAGAATTGTTGATGAAAATGAACGAGGATGTAATTGTAAGCATTTTTTATAAGTAGAAGTACTTTGATATGTGTCTTGAAGTCTTTCAAAAGTGTATGAATACATCTTAAAACACTACATGTATATACATTTTAACTGAGTCGTTAAGTCATCGTTAGTCGTTACATGTAAGTGTTGTTTTAGAACCTTTAAGTTAACGATCTCATTTAATGTGTTAACCCATTGTTTATTATATCTAATGAGATGTTAATTTATTACATTATCATGATATTATGATGTATGAATATATCTTAATATGATATATATACATTAAAATGTCGTTACAACGATAATCGTTACATATATGTCTCGTTTCGAAATCCTTAAGTTAGTAGTCTTGTTTTTACATATGTAGTTCATTGTTATCACACTTAATGATATATTTAATTAACATTTCATCATGTTAAATATAGTGTAACAATATCTTAATATGATACATATGTATTTAGTAAGACGTTGTTATAACGATAATCGTTATATATATATATATATATATATATATCATTTCGACTTTCTTAACTTAGTAGTCTCATTTTTATGTATATAACTCATTGTTAATATACCTAATGAGATACTTACTTATCATAATATCATGTTAAATATATATATATATATCCATATTTATATCATCATATAGTTTTTACAAGTTTTAACGTTCGTGAATCGCCGGTCAATTTGGGTGGTCAAATGTCTACATGAAACTCATTTCAAATAATCAAGTCTTAACAAGTTTGATTGATTAACATGTTGGAAACATTTAATCATGCAAATATAGTTTTCATTTAATATATATAATCATGGAAAAGTTCGGGTCACTACACTAGTCTTGGATACCAAATTGTGTTTAAACCTAATCTTCATCACTATTGAATAAGCTCCGTTTCAAATTCGACCGCTCTAGGAACGACCCTAGGTCATATTTGTCCTTGCTAACCCATAAAAAAGAATAATAGATTTAGGCCCAGCATATATAAATTAAACAATCAACTTCTTCTGTTTATATCCCGAATTGACGTTTTGCGACCTAACGACACCGCATAAATAAACCGTACGATTTGGGCATATCATAGGTAGTAGTAAATTTTTGGCGCCGCTGCCGGGGAGCGGTAGTACGATTTGGAGCCAGTTTAGATTAGTTAGTTTTTAAGAGACCCTTTTGACTGAGACTAGCTTTTTCATAAGTTACTAGTTTACCGTAGTTAGGTTAGATAATATTAGCTTAATTTAGATTAACTAAAATGTTTAAAATGGACTTCCTTATTAGTGAACCTTTAGGATGGTTTAACCTACTTAGACCGCTAAGAATTCTTCTGACACATCCTTTCTTCTATCCAATATCATACATTTTACCCATCCGACGAGATCCACACTTACGTGCCGATAGTTTGATGATGGCCGCACGCATCACTCTCGCTGACATCACCAAACCCTCGTTAGAAGGAAGAGGAGGACCGATACTCTATCCAGAACTTAACGAAGCATCTTTTATGCTTAAGCATGACATAAAACAAATCAGACTTAGGAATGATATCGTAAACTTTCAACAAGCCTACGATGAATCACTCTACACTGCATGGGAAAGATTCAAACACTTGCTTCAAAGATGCCCGAATCACCGTCTTGAGAGCTCTGTTCAAATTTTGACCTTCTACGAAGGTCTGAATCAGAACAACAAGTCTACTCTTGATGCTGTTTCTCGAGGAGATAAGTATACACCATCACGATTGAAACACGGAAGAGCACATTTCATCAGCAACATCGCTTTCCGCCTCCAATCCTATCGAAAATAAAACCATTAAATTTTTCTCGGGCCATATAGAAAACCTCACCAAAGAAGTCGGAGAGCTAAGGAAACTCCTGCAACATGTGTCTCAAGTGCAATTATGCCAGAATTGTACTGACCCACATCCTACCAAGGTATACGAGGCTGAATGTGAGGACTCTATTGCCTACTCTGATAAGATCCTAGCTCATCCACACAGCCAACCCACCAAACCCACCACCCTATCAGAGACAAGTCCAGACGATGTCCTACTATGAATCATCAAAATGATCACAGCAAGACAAGATGAAACTGACTTAGTCATGACTAATCACTTGAGTAGTCTTGAAAATCAAATAAGCCAGCTAAATCAACGTCTCGATTCTCTAGGTTGTCCTAAAAATGACTCAAAGGTGGCACATAGCCAACCTTCAATTTATTCTAAGGAGAAAAAACTAACTAATACACGTTCGCTGACCTTAGTGCCATTCCATTCCCGGGCCGTCTCAAGCAAAGACATAACAAGATGAAATCTTTCAAGCTTGACGGTAAATTTTTGGACACTGTGTCTAAAAATCCTCATAGTAATTAAGAAGTATTTTAGGAAACTCCTATCAACCAAGGATAAGGTACCCAAAGTACCCAATGTCCCGCTGAACGCGGATTGTTCAGCCATTCTCTTAAATACTCTTCCTGGAAAACTAGGGGATACCGGACGATTTACCCTTCCTTGTTCTATCTACCAATCTGGTACTATCTATTCTCTTGCTGACCTTAGTGCCAGCATCAATATCATGCCATACTCACTGTTCCAGAGACTCAAAATTGGAAATCTTAACCTTACCAAAATGAGCATCCAGATAGCTGACCAATCCACTATATATCCTAAGGGAATAGCTGAGAACGTCATGGTTAAGGTCGACAAATTCCTCTTTCCGACTGACTTTGTGGTCATGGACTATAAAGAAAACATGAAAACCCCTATCATCTTAGGAAGGCCTTTCATGAATACAGCCAAAGCGATCATTGATGTTTATTCACGGACTATCACCTTGAGAGCCCGTGGAGAAGAAGACACTTTCATGATCGATGAGTTTGTATGTCCTTCTGATGGGAACGCCGAAGTAAATACCATCTTGATGTGTGCAGCGGTGTATATGAAATACTATTATTTTTACTACGAAATACGATGCAAATTACATAAGTTTTAATTATTTATTTACAAATGGGATATACCTAAACTATGCTATAACACTATAGGCTGTATACCTAATCGTAGAGTAGTATAGTTTTTAGTAAGTCCGGTTCGTTCCACAGGGAGCTGGCTTATTTTACACTATATTTTTATATAACTATATATGTACAAAATATATTTATTACAATTATTATTATTATAAAAGGGGGATTTACCGTTTAATGACCAGTTTGTCGATTTTATATTTTAAGCGTAAAGATAAATGACGATATTTAACAATGCGATAAAATAAAAGTACGATAATTAAAATAACAATAAAAGTACGAGGAAATATGAAATAAAATATACTATGCTTATTTAAACTTCCGTAATCATGATGTTTGACGTTTTGATTTTAATTTATTACCCTGGGTTAATTGTCCTTTGTCCTGGATTATTTGATATGTCCATCTGGTTTTGTCCATAATAGTCCATCGGTCATAATTATAAAGTGCGAGAGTCTTCACCAAATTAACCTTATACCCGAAGTCAAATATTCCAACTAATTGGGGACTTAAACTGTAACAAGGTCTTAATACTTTGTTTAATGAATACACCAGGTTATCGACTGCGTGTAATCCAAGGTTTTAATACTTTGTTAACAATTACACCAATTACCCTTGAATGTAATCCACCCCTGTTTTAATGAGTCTAGTGACTATTAATCCATCCCCGTGTCCGGTCAAATGAATAATTATTAGTATTTATAAATATTCCGCCACCGTACCCAGTCAAGCGTTTGTGGTTATATATAAATACGTCCAATTATAAATCTCTATATTAAATCAACGAGATATCATTTAATTAATATAAAGCCCATTAATAGCCCATAGTCTAATTTCCACAAGTGTCGGTCTTTTGTTCAAACCCCAATTATGGTCCAATGCCCAATAACCCCGTCTTAATATTTACTCCAACATCATGATTACTTCGGCTCAAATAAGCATAATAATAACTTAGTTACGAGACTTTAATTTAAAAAGGAAGAACATAGCTTACGGTGGTTATTATCGCGTAGTGTTACACGGACAGAACTTCGACTTTATAACCCGTATATAACCGTTACTTTACCTAAACTAATCTAATATAAAACTAAACTAATAATAAATATATTATATATATATATATATATATATATATATATATATATATATATATATATATATATATATATATATATATTGATAGAGAGATTGATGGATGGTGTAGGTAACTCGGCAGAAGGCTTCGGTATTTATAGGCAGATTTTGAGATTCCCAGCTCCGCGATCGCGAGGTAGTTAGGCCTCCGAGCTCCGCGATCGCGAGACACCCATTTCCAGCTCACACTTGAATTTTAAACTTGGGCTGCTGAATTTTTTAATATATAATATAATATATATAATTTTATATAATTATATATATATTATATTATATTCTTGTGCATAGTTGACTTGTAATTTTAGGTCCGTTGACTCGCGCGTTGATGCTTGGTTTACGTCTGGGTTTCGAATTTTTGAACGCCTTTTCGTATGCTTAGATATTTTGTACTTTGCGTTCCGCGACTTGTACTCTTGTAATTTTTAGATGTTTCTCATCAATAAATTGAACCACTTGGATTGTATCTTGTACATTTGAGCTTTTTGGACGTTTGCATCTTCAAATCTTCATTTTCTTCTTTTGTCTTCGCACTTATTTATTTAAACGATTATAACATAAAAATAGAACAATAGTATACTTGCTCCGTATATTACATTTCGGTAAACTATCGTCCGGTTGTAAAGGAAAGGGATGAACAAGCAACTGTTAAGGTGATGTCTAATGACATGCAGATGTTCATGGTCCACAACGTGTCGGATGCAATTACTATCCTTTGTAGGAGCAATAGTAAAGATCACCCTATAATTTTTTGGTCTGGCACAAGGTCCTGTTTCGACCATGCTATGCAACCACCGTTCTTACGGTTGACACCCGATTTGGTTCAGGTGACCTAATGAATTCCAGTTGAATTCTTAGGATTTTACGTTCAATGGTAATGAACGCATTGAAAATAGGTTTTCAGAAAACAAATCAGTTTTAATTTGATCAAAATATTTTCTCGTTCAAGCTCAAGTTTAGATATCATCGAATTCCTTGAGTTTGTAATTCTCAATCTTTAAGGTCAATCTCAAGGATTGAGTAATATCAGGCTTAAAAGCTAATTTTTAATCTTTAAGGAGATTATCCTTTCTGGGGGTCTGATTCATTAGTCTTATCAAGCTAATTTGCATGGCGCCCTCCCCATTTTACGAGACAGATCCTCTCATGGTTAGGATAAGTCTGACCACATGGCGACCCTGTTTGATGCTGAGGTCCGTGGATTTCCTGCTGATTTTAGAGATGACTTTTCTAGATTTTTCGTCAACCTACAGCTGGTCTGGACTACAACTTCTTGACCTAAATCAAGAAGCGCGTGTCTTTTTCGAAAGACTTTACTTCCTTTTAATGATGGAATTGATTCATCGTGTGGATCCATCTTTCTTTCAAATATATTACAGTAAATCGGGTAAAACTGATTATTTTTGTCCAAAACAAAAGCACCTGCAATAACTTTACAGAAACATGTGATAAATAGTTTTTAATTGAATAACTTGGTACATTCTTCCCACACTTGGCTTTTATTTATCTCTTTCTTTGCCTTTTTATTCTCCTCTTTTCCATTTTAAATAAATTCAAGCATTTTAGGTTGTTTATCAATTTATGTCCTTTCCGAGGTAACGATAATTTCGGTATTAACACCTAGTTTTCATCGTTCATAAATATGTATAAACATGATTTTGAATTCATTTAGTTGAAATTTTTTTAAATTTTCACAAAATTTGGCAAATAAACCAAGTGCAAACCCGAGAGAATTTATAACCCTTCTCCACACTTGATATCATGCAATGCCCTCATTTGCATGAAATCAGACTATAATTATAAACTCATGAGGGTGATTAGTGTATAAAAGTGATTAAAAATACCCAGATTGTAATTACGAAGCTCGTCGAATGATAGATGGCGTGCCTCATTGTTCATTACTTTTGTTGTTTTATCACACATGTTTTTCTTCAAAAACGGTTGCTTTTCTGAACTGTTTGCTAATCTATGAAAATACGTCTTTTACCCTAATTTATCTTGCATTTTTATTAACGAGTTATGCACTAACCCGAGCCCCGAATTTAACGTTAAGTAGGGTTAGACTTCCCCACACTTAGCTGACGACATGTGAAGTCGGTAGAATAAGTTCCACGAATTAGAATAGTGAGCCAGTTATTTACATCTCGGGTGGTGTATAATATATCAATGGGTTTAAAATTTAGACCCACCCGATCGTCACTACTTAATTCTTTTTTAAGTGTAGCTTTTAGTAAATGGATATGTCTCTTTTCTGGTTCTTGGTCAAATGGATCGTTATACACTGACATACATATTTTTATAGGGTGGACAATTCCTAACATTTTCTTCCGTTCATTCTCGGGATCAAAGTTTTCACCTCTATTACCCAATTGGGTGAAATCCGAGGTGTCAATATCTATTATAGCTCGTAGTTCATCTTCGGTAGATGATTCTTCTATTGAGAATATTGGGTTAGAAGGTTGTGGAATGGTGAATTTCGGGATCGAAGCAAAATCTTCTTCTTTAACTGTCATTATCGGTCCCACCACTTTGGTTTCGGGGGTAAAATTTTCAACGTTATCGTTTTCCCAAGAGTACCAATTTGTGACCTTTACTTCTTCTTCATCCATAGATAGATCGATGATTTTGTCGGTAGAGGCTAATGTGTCGGTATGTTGTGAAATTGGTAAAACTGAATAAAAAGTATCATCGGGATAATTGGTGATTTCGAAGCTCTCGAATTCATCAAAGTTCGATGGTATGAGATTTTCTTGCACACGACTCCTCAGATCAACAGGTGTGTAGTCTGATAGAGTTTCAGCTTGCCAATTTGCAAACTCTCTCATTTGTTTATTTTGAGCGTTAAATTCTTCGAGTTTGATTTTCATATAATCTAAAAAAAATTTCAGACACATAATTTTCCTCGTCCTCTGGTTGTTGAGTTTGGATATATTCTTGGGAATAATCCCAATTTGAATTGTAGTCCTCATAATCATTCCATTCAGGTTCCATGGGTGCATAATTTTCCATAGGAACGTAATAATAACATTCCCATATTGAATGATAATCTCCACAGATATCACAACCAGTTATTGTTTCGTCATTCGTGATCCAAGATTGACCGAATGAATTTTCATCAATACTCGTTTGAGAGTATTGATTTAATTGATTTTGCATGTCAGAAAGAGTTTCCAACATATTCTCGAAATTTTCCATATTACACTTTTTATCAAATTTTAGCTACAATGTGGTGCATTTACTAATTATCCTATTAGTTATAAAAATAAAAATTATATAAGTTATCAAATTAATAGACTTTTCTGCTTTTGCCCACATTTCGAATAGCCAATAGATGCTGCAGGGAGCCAGGATCCTTTAAATCGGAAAATCCACAACTCAGCAACTAACAAATTCAACTATTACTACGAAGCAGAAAATTGACGTCTATTAATTTAATCGCATGTACAAAATATAAAAACTTGACGAAAAGCTAAAGTCAAAAAACTAAAAAAAAATGTAGCGTCTAAAATTGTAAAGAAAATTATACAAGAAAATGACAAAAATAAAATATAAAAAAATATTATTTTTATATATTATTATATAAAAATATTAATCTATATAATTAATAATAATAATACTACTTAATATTATTTAGAATTAAATATATTAATATATAAACTAAACCCTAAATAATAAATAATATATAAAAATAAAACCCTAATATCGTATTTAATGATAGGTTAACTATCAGACCTGGTCCCGCGATAGCATGGATTTGTAGGAGGTTTGCTCCGCGATCGCGGAGTTTTGCAGACTCGAATTTTAATTGCAGGTTCAAATGGTTCGGCAGTTTCAGTTTTTATAGATATAAATATATATATTTTTTTCAAAAATATATATAGAAAATTTATATAAAATAAAAATAAAATTATATTTTAAAAACTAATAATAAAAATAAAAATACTTTATAATTTTACAAAATCTTAAAAATATGTTTTTTTATATTTTTTTTACAAATATAAATTAAAAATATAGCGTTTTAGTGCTCCCTGGCAGCGGTGCCAAAAATACTTGATGTGTGCAGCGGTGTATACGAAATACTATTATTTTTACTACGAAATACGATACAAATTACACAAGTTTTAATTATTTATTTACAAATGGAATATACCTAAACTCTGCTACAACACTATAGGCAGTGTATGTAACATCCCGCCTTTTTTCCGTTTACTTTTCCGTTTAACTATTTAAATTCCGTTATATGATTATGACATCCCTCGTTAATTCGCGTTTTAAAAATATCTCGTTTAGGTAATTCACGCACCCGCAACCGAACTTGAGGGACTAATTTCGCCAAAAAGCCAAAGAGGTGACTAACTTGTGACTAGTCACCCCACCACCCATCTTTTTCATTTTCATTTTCATTTTCCTTTTCTTCTTCTACTTCCACGTTTTCTTCCAATTCTCCATTTTGAAGAATCATCATCTAAATCCAAGCTAGTGGGTGTCTTGCAAAACAAATTACATATTTGGAATCCTTGCAACTTCCTCTTCGATTCCATACCGATTTCATTACATTTGGGTAACTTTCTAAAATCACTATATTTTGTGTTCTTGATGTTTTTAACTTATAAAGTTGTTAATTAGTGTCTATGGCTCAAGTCTAACATGAATATATGATTTATATGTTCGATTTTTTTATTGGAAGTAACTAGCATGAACATAAACTTTGGTGTGTTTGATTTGGTGATTTGGTTGCTTGAATGTTATTAAATGTTATGAATGCATGTATTAAATGTGTTCCTAGTATCACTAGCTTCAATTTGATGTGTAGGTTGCTTGAGAAAACTCCATAAACTTGATTAGTGATTTTGGTGAATTCGGGTTAGGGATTGATAAGCTTGAAATGAATGTTTGATGCATTGAATGCCATGAACTATTATTAGTAAGTAGTTAGTTGTATTGTATACTCGATTACCTACAAAACGGCGTGTTGTATGTATGCATTAAATGCCCGAATCATAAATGTGCACTTGCATTAAATGTGTGCATTGATTGATCATTTGATTTGAAATGTCGGTTATTGCAAATAATGTTTTCGGTTGGTGAAATGAGGTTAGTTGTGTTCTTTGTCAAATTAGCTTTCCAACGATATATATTGAGTGTCATAAGTGGTTGCGGGTTGTGTTTTGTGTTTGATCAGAGTTCAGAAAAAGACTTGATCAACTGAAACCAACCAGGCACCAGCACACGTTATGTGCCGCGGCGCGGCCAGCTTATGTCGCGGCGTGACATAAGCCGTGTTCAGGTTCTGATCAACACGTCAATTTTATGAAAAATGTTTGGCACCCTATGGACCTCCGATTCGCATGTAACTTGTTCTAACATGCTTATATATGAATAAAAACCTCAGAAAAATAGTTCGGGACCCGACCCGAACGTGTTGACTTTTTCGTTGACTTTGACCGACCAAAGTTTGACTTTTTGTCAAACTTAACCAAATGATTATGCAACCTTTCTAACTTATTTCTATACTTGTATCTTGCATGAAACTTGACAATTTGATTCACATGCTACATAATCGAGTCGTAACGAGCCATAGGACTAATTGAACATCTTTGACCTATCGTGTTTACCGTTATTGATACGACCTATTTGTTTAGGTCAAGACTAGCATTATCCATCGCACACGTTACTTTGTGAAGTACTTTTCATATGTGCACTCAAGGTGAGATCATAGTCCCATCTTTCAAACAACTTTTACGCTTTAAACTATGGGATGAGAAACATATACGTATCATACTTTTACACATTGAACACAAGTACGAAAACGAACATTCTACGTACGGGTTTGAACGAAAATCCTCAATTCAATTATCATTAGTTACACTTGTAGGGTGTAAACGTGAACTTATATTATGTGATCACATGGGCTTAACGAGCCTCATTCGGACGGTTCGCTACCGTTAGCGGATGAAATATATTTTCGGGTCTAGTGTATGTTCTAACACTACGCAAAGGGTGCAAAACAGTTAAGTTTGATAATTGGGTGGCCGCGAAACAGATAACAACTTAGGAATGCAAATGATTTTGATAATCATATTATATTAAATCTTGTGGTTCAAATGCAACGTTTACTAAAACACCTATGATTTCACCAACGTTTTCGTTGACAGTTTTCTATATGTTTTCTCAGGTCCTTGAAAGCTACTTGATACATGCTTCCGTACTCTTTTTGATACTTGCTTGGATGTCGAGTATACATGCATAGTTGGAGCATCTTTTGACTACTTTAAATTGTGTCGCATAGGTTTCATTCGTACGTCAAACATTGTAATGTAACTAGTCTTTTGAACTACATTTGTAAACTTGAAACATCCTTTTTCTTATGAAATGAATGCGACATATTTTGGTCAAACGTCATGTTAAAGACTTATGACCACGTAACGGGACCTAAGTAGTCAGCGCCGTCAAACATGATTTGGTCGGGTCGCTACAGATGGTATCAGAGCATTGGTTGTAGGGATTTAGAGTTCATTGGTGTCGACCCCGAGTTATAGGGTACATTGGTGAGTCTAGACTACAACCGGTATATAGACTTGAAGTAGGGATTACTTGACTACTTGTGCATTATACTCGAACTCGTCTATCATATCTAATTCTTATTCAATCTTAATATCGCGTTACTTGATTTAATTGACGCGCCACCTTGACTATATGAATTAGTGTTGAATGCACATATGAATCAGGGTAATATAATTTCCAGGATTATATTACGGTGACTCATATGAACATTCCGACATTATGACATAAAGAATTTAAGGCGAGTCAAGAAAAATTTCCCTCTATCCTTATTCCATATCATGGTTAGTATTATTAAGAATACTAATCAACGGTATTCTTGTGTTTTGAAGGAACAATGCCTCCTCGTCGTGTGCCACGCCATGAGACTCCCGGACAAGCTCTACAACGAATGATAGCCACCGCTGTGGAAGCGGCCATGGCCGATCACTCCTCCAACAATAACAACAACTACAACAACAATCAAGGGGCCGGTACCTCAAGCGAAGGGTGCTCCTACAAAGCCTTCATGGGGTGCAAACCTCACACTTTTGATGGAACCGAGGGACCGGTTGTGCTCACTCGATGGTTCGAACAAACGGAAGCCGTTTTTAGCATAAGCGGTTGTCGGGATCAAGATAAAGTCAAATATTCCACCCACACCTTTGCCGGTATCGCCCTCACGTGGTGGAACACATATGTACAATCGGTGGGTACCGACGAAGCTGACGCCCTCTCTTGGGCCGATTTAAGGGAAAGGTTGGTCATCGAGTTTTTCCCTCGTGAAGAAACCCAAAAGCTCGAGCAAGAGATAAGAACTTTAAAAGCGGTCGGAAACGATCTCAAGTCCTACAATCAACGATTCGCCGAGCTATCCTTGATGTGTCCCAACCTCGTGAACCCCGAATCTCAAAGGGTTGAACTCTACATGGATGGTCTTCCAAAGAGCATCAAACAAGGAGTGATGTCATCCAAACCCGCTAACCTACAACAAGCTTTGAACATGGCCCGCCAATTAATAGAGATGGTTGAAGAGATCGTCGTTCCGGCACCTAAGGCCGAGGATAAATCGGGCGACAACAAAAGAAAATGGGAAGCCCCCCAATCAAGCAACAACTACAACAACAACTTCACCAAAAACCCTTTCACCCCCGACGCCAAGAAAAGTTATGGCGGAAATAAACCCTTTTGCAACAAATGCCACAAACACCACTATGGTGAATGTAGCAATCTATTTTTCCATCGGTGCCAAAGGGGTGGTCATGTGGCCAACGATTGTAGAAGTGCCGCCCCCGTCGCTCAAAAGGTGCCCAATGCACTAAAATTGGGTACTTGTTATGAATGTGGCCAAACGGGTCATTTTAGAAATGCATATCCGAAGAAGAAAGCCAACCCCAACACACGCGGTCGAGCTTTCAACATCAACACCGAGGAAGCCCGAGATGACAATGAATTAGTCACGGGTACGTTTCTCCTCAACAACACTTATGTTACTTGTTTATTCGATTCGGGTGCCGATAAGAGTTTTGTATCCAAGACCTTGACTCATTATTTTAGCACTCCACCACTTCTGCTAGATACCAGTTATACCATTGAAGTGGCCAACGGAAAACTATTGAGTGCCGACACATATTACCGGGGGTGTACGTTAAAAATTTTGGGTAATGAGTTTGAAATTTACTTGATACCCATGGAACTAGGAAGCTTCGATGTAATAATCGGTATGAATTGGCTAGCCAAAACGAAATCTCACATCCTTTGTGATCTTAACGCAATCCGAATTCCTATCGAGAATAGTGAACCTTTGATCGTCTATGGCGATAAGAGTTGCACCGGACTCAACCTCATTTCATGTATTAAAGTTAGAAAACTACTCCGTAAGGGTTGTTTTGCGATCCTTGCTCACGTTAAGAAAGTCGAGTCCGATGAGAAGCACATCGATGATGTGCCAATTGTTAGTGACTATTCCGATGTATTTCCCGACGAATTACCGGGTCTTCCACCTCATCGACCAGTTGAATTCCAAATCTTGAAAACGAAGCTAACCACCGCTCCTATCTTGTCACTTCCCGAAGGCAATGATGACTTTGTTGTATATTGCGATGCCTCGAAACAAGGTTTTGGGTATGTATTGATGCAACGAACGAAAGTCATTGCTTATGCTTCTCGACAACTCAAAATTCATGAACGAAACTACACGACGCATGATCTCGAACTCGGAGCCGTTGTCTTTGCACTTAAAATGTGGAGACACTATCTTTATGGAACCAAGAGTACTATCTTTATCGATCACAAAAGTCTCCAACACATCTTCGATCAAAAGCAACTAAACATGAGACAACGAAGGTGGATTGAAACCTTAAACGATTACGATTGCGAGCTTCGTTAGCATCCCGGAAAGGCAAATGTAGTAGCCGATGCCTTAAGTCGAAAAAAAAGAGCGGTGCCTCTTCGTGTCCGAGCCTTAAACATCACCATCTACACCAACCTTAATAGCCAAATTCGGGTAGCCCAAGATGAAGCTCTCAAGGATGAAAACGTTTCACACGAGCTCTTGAACATTCTCGTCTCTCGATTCAAAACTAAGGAAACCGAACTCCGATATTTCGCCGGAAGGATTTGGGTGCCTAGTTATGGGGACCTACGAAGTCTTATTTTAGATGAAGCCCATAAGTCACGATACTCGATTCACCCCGGTGCCAATAAGATGTACCACGACCTTAAACAACAATATTGGTGGCCGAACATCAAAAGGGATGTAGCTACTTATGTTTCCAAGTGTTTGACATGTTCCAAAGTCAAAGCCGAACACCAAAGACCGTCCGGACTACTTCAACAATCCGAGATCCCGCAATGGAAGTGGGAAAGGATAACGATGGATTTTATCACCAAACTACCAAAAACGACGGGCGGTTATGATACCATTTGGGTTATTGTTGATCGTCTCACCAAATCTGCACACTTTCTCGCCACGAAGGAGACCGACAAAATGGAGAAACTTGCACAACTTTACATCAAGGAGATCGTAGCCCGACACGGTGTACCTTTATCGATTATCTTCGACCGAGATGGCCGTTTTGTTTCTAGATTTTGTCGTACCTTTCAAGAAGCGTTGGGAACGCGTTTAGACATGAGCACCGCATATCATCCCCAAACCGATGGGCAAAGCGAACGCACAATTCAAACCTTAGAGGATATGTTACGAGCTTGCGTGGTTGATTTTGGAAAAGCTTGGGACAAGCACTTACCTCTCGCCAAGTTCTCTTACAACAATAGTTATCACGCGAGTATTAAAACCGCACCTTTTGAAGCGCTATATGGCCGAAAATTTAGTTCACCTCTTTGTTGGGCCGAGGTAGGCGACGTGCAAATCACCGGACCCGAACTCATTCACGAAACCACCGAGAAAATCGTTCAAATCCGAGATAGGCTTAGGACGGCCCGAAGTCGTCAAAAGTGCTATACCGAAAAATGACGCAACGACCTTGAATTTCAAGTCGGTGACCGCGTCATGTTAAAAGTTGCACCTTGGAAAGGTGTCATTCGTTTTGGAAAATGTGGGAAGTTAAATCCAATGTATATTGGTCCTTTCGAAATCTTGGAGCGTATTGGAACCGTTGCTTATCGTTTAGATCTTCCACCTCAATTGAGCTCCGTTCATCCTACCTTCCATGTATCTAACTTGAAAAAGTGCCTTGCCGAACCCGATATCGTCATTCCTCTTGAAGAACTTACTATTGATGACAAACTTCATTTTGTGGAGGAACCGGTTGAAATCGTGGACGCCTCCGTCAAGACTTTGAAACAAAGCCGAATTCCGATTGTCAAGGTTAAAATGCTAAAAGAGGACCCAAGTTTACTTGGGAAAGGCAAGATCAAATGCAAAAGAAATACCCTCACTTATTCCCGGCTCCGAAAACGCAAGATCCCGAGGAAGAAACAACGACTACTACGCCTACTTAAATTTCGGGATGAAATTTCTTTTAAGGAGTAGGTAATGTAACATCCCGCCTTTTTCCATTTACTTTTCCGTTTAACTATTTAAATTCTGTTATATGATTATGACATCCCTCGTTAATTCGCGTTTTAAAAATATCTCGTTTAGGTAATTCACGCACCCGCAACCGAACTCGAGGGACTAATTTCGCCAAAAAGCCAAAGAGGTGACTAACTTGTGACTAGTCACCCCACCACCCATCTTTTTCATTTTCATTTTCCTTTTCTTCTTCTACTTCCACATTTTCTTTCAATTCTCCATTTTGAAGAATCATCATCTAAATCCAAGCTAGCGGGTGTCTTGCAAAAAAATTACATATTTGGAATCCTTGCAACTTCCTCTTCGATTCCATACTGATTTCATTACATTTGGGTAACTTTCTAAAATCACTAGATTTTGTGTTCTTGATGTTTTTAACTTATAAAGTTGTTAATTAGTGTCTATGGCTCAAGTCTAACATGAATATATGATTTATATGTTCGATTTTGTTATTGGAAGTAACTAGCATGAACATAAACTTTGGTGTGTTTGATTTGATGATTTGGTTGCTTGAATGTTATTAAATGTTATGAATGCATGTATTAAATGTGTTCCTAGTATCACTAGCTTCAATTTTATGTGCAGGTTGCTTGAGAAAACTCCATAAACTTGATTAGTGATTTTGGTGAATTCGGGTTAGGGATTGATAAGCTTGAAATGAATATTTGATGCATTGAATGCCATGAACTATTGTTAGTAAGTAGTTAGTTGTATTGTATGCTCGATTACCTACAAAATGGCGTGTTGTATGTATGCATTAAATGCCCGAATCATAAATGTGCACTTGCATTAAATGTGTACATTGATTGATCATTTGATTTGAAATGTCGGTTATTGCAAATAATGTTTTCGGTTGGTGAAATGAGTTTAGTTGTGTTCTTTGTCAAATTAGCTTTCCAACGGTATATAATGAGTGTCATAAGTGGTTGCGGGTTGTGTTTTGTGTTTGATCGGAGTTCGGAAAAAGACTTGATCAATTGAAACCAACCAGGCACCAGCACACGTTATGTGCCGCGGCGCGGCCAGCTTATGTCGCGGCGCGACATAAGCCGTGTTCAGGTTCTGATCAACATGTCAATTTTATGAAAAATGTTTGGCACCCTATGGACCTCCGATTCGCATGTAACTTGTTCTAACATGCTTATATATGAATAAAAACGTCAGAAAAATAGTTCGGGACCTGACCCGAACGTGTTGACTTTTTTGTTGACTTTGACCGACCAAAGTTTGACTTTTTGTCAAACTTAACCAAATGATTATGCAACCTTCCTAACTTGTTTCTATACTTGTATCTTGCATGAAACTTGACAATTTGATTCACATGCTACATAATCGATTCGTAACGAGCCATAGGACTAATTGAACATCTTTGACCTATCGTGTTTACCGTTATTGATACGACCTATTTGTTTAGGTCAAAACTAGCATTATCCATCGCACATGTTACTTTGTGAAGTACTTTTCATACGTGCACTCAAGGTGAGATCATAGTCCCATCTTTCAAACAACTTTTACGCTTTAAACAATGGGATGAGAAACATATACGTATCATACTTTTACACATTGAACACAAGTACGAAAACGAACATTCCACGTACGGGTTTGAACGAAAATCCTCAATTCAATTATCATTAGTTACACTTGCAGGGTGTAAACGTGAACTTATATTATGTGATCACATGGGCTTGATGAGCCTCATTCGGACGGTTCGCTACCGTTAGCGGATGAAATATATTTTCGGGTCTAGTGTATGTTCTAACACTACGCAAAGGGTGCAAAACAGTTAAGTTTGATAATTGGGTGCCTGCGAAACAGATAACAACTTAAGAATGTAAATGATTTTGATAATCATATTATATTAAATCTTGTGGTTCAAATGCAACGTTTACTAAAACACCTATGATTTCACCAACGTTTTCGTTGACAGTTTTCTATATGTTTTCTTAGGTCCTTGAAATCTACTTGATACATGCTTCCGCACTCTTTTTGATACTTGCTTGGATGTCGAGTATACATGCATAGTTGGAGCGTCTTTTGACTACTTTAAATTGTGTCACATAGGTTTCATTCGTACGTCAAACATTGTAATGTAACTAGTCTTTTGAACTACATTTGTAAACTTGAAACATCCTTTTTCTTATGAAATGAATGCGACATATTTTGGTCAAACGTCATGTTAAAGACTTATGACCACGTAACGGGACCTAAGTGTAGTGACCCGAACTTTTCCATGTTTATATATATTAATTGAGATTGATATTTACATGATTAAATGTTTCCAACATGTTAAGCAATCAAACTTGTTAAGACTTGATTAATTGAAATATGTTTCATATAGACAATTGACCACCCAAGTTGACCGGTGATTCACGAACGTTAAAACTTGTAAAAACTATATGATGACATATATATGGATATATATATAGTTAATATGATACTATGATAAGTAAACATATCATTAAGTATATTAACAATGAACTACATATGTAAAAACAAGACTACTAACTTAATGATTTTTAAACGAGACATATATGTAACGATTATCGTTGTAAAGACATTTAATGTATATATATCATATTAAGAGATATTCATACATGATAATATCATGATAATATAATAATTTAAAATCTCATTTGATATTATAAACATTGGGTTAACAACATTTAACAAGATCGTTAACCTAAATGTTTCAAAACAACACTTACATGTAACGACTAACGATGACTTAACGACTCAGTTAAAATGTATATACATGTAGTGTTTTAATATGTATTTATACACTTTTGAAAGACTTCAATACACTTATCAAAATACTTCTACTTAACAAAAATGCTTACAATTACATCCTCGTTCAGTTTCATCAACAATTCTACTCGTATGCACCCGTATTCGTACTCGTACAATACACAGCTTTTAGATGTATGTACTATTGGTATATACACTCCAATGATCAGCTCTTAGCAGCCCATGTGAGTCACCTAACACATGTGGGAACCATCATTTGGCAACTAGCATGAAATATCTCATAAGATTACAAAAATATGAGTAATCATTCATGACTTATTTATATGAAAACAAAATTACATATCCTTTATATCTAATCCATACACCAACGACCAAAAACACCTACAAACACTTTCATTCTTCAATTTTCTTCATCTAATTGAACTCTCTCAAGTTCTATCTTCAAGTTCTAAGTGTTCTTCATAAATTCCAAAAGTTCTAGTTTCATAAAATCAAGAATACTTTCAAGTTTGCTAGCTCACTTCCAATCTTGTAAGGTGATCATCCAACCTCAAGAAATCTTTGTTTCTTACAGTAGGTTATCATTCTAATACAAGGTAATAATCATATTCAAACTTTGGTTCAATTTCTATAACTATAACAATCTTATTTCAAGTGATGATCTTACTTGAACTTGTTTTCGTGTCATGATTTTGCTTCAAGAACTTTGAGCCATCCAAGGATCCATTGAAGCTAGATCCATTTTTCTCTTTTCCAGTAGGTTCATCCAAGGAACTTAAGGTAGTAATGATGTTCATAACATCATTCGATTCATACATATAAAGCTATCTTATTCGAAGGTTTAAACTTGTAATCACTAGAACATAGTTTAGTTAATTCTAAACTTGTTCGCAAACAAAAGTTAATCCTTCTAACTTGACTTTTAAAATCAACTAAACACATGTTCTATATCTATATGATATGCTAACTTAATGATTTAAAACCTGGAAACACGAAAAACACCGTAAAACCGGATTTACGCCGTCGTAGTAACACCGCGGGCTGTTTTGGGTTAGTTAATTAAAAACTATGATAAACTTTGATTTAAAAGTTGTTATTCTGAGAAAATGATTTTTATTATGAACATGAAACTATATCCAAAAATTATGGTTAAACTCAAAGTGGAAGTATGTTTTCTAAAATGGTCATCTAGACGTCGTTCTTTCGACTGAAATGACTACCTTTACAAAAACGACTTGTAACTTATTTTTCCGACTAGAAACCTATACTTTTTTTGTTTAGATTCATAAAATAGAGTTCAATATGAAACCATAGCAATTTGATTCACTCAAAACGGATTTAAAATGAAGAAGTTATGGGTAAAACAAGATTGGATAATTTTTCTCATTTTAGCTACGTGAAAATTGGTAACAAATCTATTCCAACCATAACTTAATCAACTTGTATTATATATTATGTAATCTTGAGATACCATAGACACGTATATAATGTTTCGACCTATCATGTCGACACATCTATATATATTTCGGAACAACCATAGACACTCTATATGTGAATGTTGGAGTTAGCTATACAGGGTTGAGGTTGATTCCAAAATATATATAGTTTGAGTTGTGATCAATACTGAGATACGTATACACTGGGTCGTGGATTGATTCAAGATAATATTTATCGATTTATTTCTGTACATCTAACTGTGGACAACTAGTTGTAGGTTACTAACGAGGACAGCTGACTTAATAAACTTAAAACATCAAAATATATTAAAAGTGTTGTAAATATATTTTGAACATACTTTGATATATACGTATATATTGTTATAGGTTCGTGAATCAACCAGTGGCCAAGTCTTACTTCCCGACGAAGTAAAAATCTGTGAAAGTGAGTTATAGTCCCACTTTTAAAATCTAATATTTTTGGGATGAGAATACATGCAGGTTTTATAAATGATTTACAAAATAGACACAAGTACGTGAAACTACATTCTATGGTTGAATTATCGAAATCGAATATGCCCCTTTTTATTAAGTCTGGTAATCTAAGAATTAGGGAACAGACACCCTAATTGACGCGAATCCTAAAGATAGATCTATTGGGCCTAACAAACCCCATCCAAAGTACCGGATGCTTTAGTACTTCGAAATTTATATCATATCCGAAGGGTGTCCCGGAATGATGGGGATATTCTTATATATGCATCTTGTTATTGTCGGTTACCAGGTGTTCACCATATGAATGATTTTTATCTCTATGTATGGGATGTGTATTGAAATATGAAATCTTGTGGTCTATTGTTACGATTTGATATATATAGGTTAAACCTATAACTCACCAACATTTTTGTTGACGTTTTAAGCATGTTTATTCTCAGGTGATTATTAAGAGCTTCCGCTGTCACATACTTAAATAAGGACAAGATTTGGAGTCCATGCTTGTATGATATTGTGTAAAAACTGCATTCAAGAAACTTATTTTGTTGTAACATATTTGTATTGTAAACCATTATGTAATGGTCGTATGTAAACAGAATATTTTAGATTATCATTATTTGATAATCTACGTAAAGCTTTTTAAACCTTTATTGATGAAATAAAGGTTATGGTTTGTTTAAAAATGAATGCAGTCTTTGAAAAACGTCTCATATAGAGGTCAAAACCTCGCAACGAAATCAATTAAAATGGAACGTTTTTAATCAATAAGAACGGGACATTTCAGTTGGTATCCGAGCGTTGGTCTTAGAGAACCAGAAAATTTGCATTAGTGTGTCTTATCGAGTTTGTTAGGATGCATTAGTGAGTCTGGACTTCGACCGTGTTTTCTTTAAAAATGATTGCTTAACATTTTTGTTGGAAACTATATATTTTTAACATATGAATATTATGTGATATATTAATCTCTTAACGTGTTTGATATTATGTGATAGATGTCTACCTCTAGAACAAGTCCCATTGACTCACCTAATAATAATGAAGAGTCAAATGTAAATTGGAATGATTTGTGGACTGATTCACAAGTTCCCGAAGAGGAACCGGAAGAAGAGTCGGAACCGGAAGAAGAATCGGAACCAGAAGAAGAATCAGAACCGGATGAAGAAATAGAACCGGTGGGGGAAATAATAAAACGGTTAAGTAAAAGAAAATCCTCAACCAACCGACCAAAGTTAATTATGGTCAATGGTGTTTCCGCCAAAGAAGCAAAATATTGGGAGGATTACCAATTCTCCGATGAATCGGATTCCGACGAGAATTCCGATGATGTTATAGAAATTACCCCAACTGAATTTAAAAAGGCAAAAGAAAATAATAAGGGAAAGGGCATAAAAATAGAGAAATCTAATTCCAACCCCGATGAACTTTATATGTATCGTCAACCCCCGAAGTCCTTAAGTTGTAACAATGACCCGGGAACCTCTAAACCACCAGGTTTTTCTAAACCAATGTGGACAACGACGGCTCGTATTAGGGGAACATCATATATCCCTAGAAACTTGGCAAAACGAACCAAAACCGAAGAAGAAGAAATGAGCGAGTCGGAATAAGATAGTTGTATTCGTGTGGTGTAATATATGGAATATAGTGTTCTTATGCTTTATGATATATGTAAAAATTGCTTGTATTAATAAGTATTTTTTTTATGAATCTAACTCTTGTCTATTTTACAGTTTAAAAACACAAAATGGATAGACAACCCAATATTTTAAGAGACCTACCCGGAGACATGATTGATGAAATCTTGTCTAGAGTCGGCCAGAATTCTTCGGCACAACTATTTAAGGCGAGATCAGTTTGTAAGACATTCGAAGAACGTTCCAAGAATGTCTTGGTTTATAAGAGACTTTCGTTTGAAAGATGGGGGATATCACATTGGGAAACCCATAAGTTACGATGTGTTTACTTTGACGCATATATTGCGGGGAACCCAAATGCTATTTTACGCAACGGGTTAAGAAATTATTTTGACTCAATATATCCGAATATTGGACTTCGTGATTTAGAAAAAGCGGCTAACATGCAACATAAAGAAGCATGTTATGCTTACGGATTAGTAATGTTCGCTTCTCACCAAAGTGAGAACAAGAACATCGGGCTACAACTATTAAACAAAACGTTTCCACAAGTGACGGAGTCGGTAATTGGGGTAAGAAATGAGGTTTTTAGATTATTACGGGACTGTTGGACATTACGTAACCCTCGTCCCTTTGACGACGTTACAACACGCTGTCTTATCAACGGCCATAACGGTTATGCTGCACTAGACCAAGGATGGGAAGTAGTCCTAGTAAAACCAGAATGCATGACTTGTTTCTGGACGTATGAATTACGTGTCTTTATTGCCTTTGCTGAACGACTTGTGTACTAGCTAGAATTATCTTCACAACTATCTTGTATCAAAGTTATTGTGCGCTATATTTCATGCTTTATGTAAAATAAGCGGTATTGTAAGTTTGTAAAATATTGTATAAAAGTTTGAACGCGAAATATTATTATAATCAGTTTTTCATATAGAATTGTAGTAGTTGAATTGTATATTAGCTACTAAGTATGAACTTAACGGGTAGGTACTACCCGAATTTAAACTTATAAAACGCTAATATGAAGAAAAAGCTTTTATAAATGAGTTCATATTATGCTACGAAATACTATTAACTACTCTTAATATTCTGTATGATTAACTTGTTCCATTTAACTATTTTGAAGGAAATGGCACCGACTACTCGACACACCGTGAATATGAATGAAGAGGAATTCCGTACTTTTCTAGCTTCAAACATAGCCGCAGTACAGGCTGCGCTACATACCAACAATAACCTTGGATCTAGCAGTACAGGAAATCGTGTAGGATGCACCTACAAAGAATTCACTGCCTGCAAACCTTTGGAATTTGATGGAACCGAAGGACCGATCGGATTGAAACGGTGGACCGAGAAGGTTGAATCGGTGTTTGCCATAAGTAAGTGTACTGAAGAGGACAAAGTGAAGTACGCTACGCATACCTTCACAGGTTCTGCGTTAACATGGTGGAATACCTATCTAGAGCAAGTGGGACAAGATGATGCGTACGCACTACCGTGGTCAGCATTCAAGCACTTGATGAACGAGAAGTACCGTCCCAGAACCGAGGTCAATAAGCTCAAGACAGAACTTAGAGGGTTACGAACCCAAGGATTTGATATTACCACGTACGAAAGACGATTCACAGAATTGTGCCTATTGTGTCCGGGAGCATTCGAAGATGAGGAAGAGAAGATCGACGCGTTTGTGAAAGGATTACCGGAAAGAATCCAAGAAGATATAAGTTCACACGAGCCCGCCTCCATACAACAGGCATGTAGAATGGCTCACAAACTAGTTAACCAGATTGAAGAAAGAATTAAAGAACAGACTGCTGAAGAGGCCAATGTGAAGCAAGTCAAAAGAAAGTGGGAGGAAAACGGTGATAAGAATCACCAATACAACAACAACAGCAATTACAACAATAATCGCAACAATTATCCCAACAATCGCAACATCAATCGCAACTACAACAAACGGCCCAACAACAACAACAACAACGACAACAACAACTACAACAATCATCCCAACAACAATAATAACCGCAACAACAACAACAATCAGAAGCAGCTATGCCAAAGGTGTGAAAAGAATCACTCGGGGTTCTGCACCAAATTTTGCAACAAGTGTAAAAGAAATGGTCATAGCGCGGCGAAGTGTGAGGTCTACGGACCAGGGGTTAATAGAACGAAAGGAACAAATGGTGTCGGAATGAGTAATGGTGGAGCAAGTAGTGTCGGAGCAAGTTATGCCAATGTAGTTTGTTATAAATGTGGAAAACCGGGCCACATTATTAGAAATTGCCCGAACCAGGAGAACACGAATGGACAAGGCCGTGGAAGAGTTTTCAATATTAATGCGGCAGAGGCACAGGAAGACCCGGAGCTTGTTACGGGTACGTTTCTTATTGACAATAAATCTGCTTACGTTTTATTTGATTCGGGTGCGGATAGAAGCTATATGAGTAGAGATTTTTGTGCTAAATTAAGTTGTCCATTGACGCCTTTGGATAGTAAATTTTTACTCGAATTAGCAAATGGTAAATTAATTTCAGCAGATAATATATGTCGGAATCGAGAAATTAAACTGGTTAGCGAAACATTTATGATTGATTTGATACCAGTAGAGTTAGGGAGTTTTGATGTGATAATCGGTATGGACTGGTTGAAAGAAGTGAAAGCGGAGATCGTTTGTTACAAAAATACAATTCGCATTATACGAGAAAAAGGAAAACCCTTAATGGTGTACGGAGAAAAGGGCAACACGAAGCTACATCTTATTAGTAATTTGAAGGCACAAAAACTAATAAGAAAAGGTTGCTATGCTGTTCTAGCACACGTCGAGAAAGTACAAACTGAAGAAAAGAGCATCAATGATGTTCCCATTGCAAAAGAATTTCCCGATGTATTTCCGAAAGAATTACCGGGATTACCCCCACATCGATCCGTTGAATTTCAAATAGATCTTGTACCAGGAGCTGCACCAATAGCTCGTGCTCCTTACAGACTCGCACCCAGCGAGATGAAAGAACTGCAAAGCCAATTACAAGAACTTTTAGAGCGTGGTTTCATTCGACCAAGCACATCACCGTGGGGAGCTCCTGTTTTGTTTGTCAAGAAGAAAGATGGTACATTCAGGTTGTGTATCGACTACCGAGAGTTGAACAAACTTACCATCAAGAACCGCTACCCACTACCGAGAATCGACGACTTATTTGATCAACTACAAGGCTCGTCTGTTTATTCAAAGATTGACTTACGTTCCGGGTATCATCAAATGCGGGTGAAAGAAGATGATATTCCAAAGACTGCTTTCAGAACACGTTACGGTCATTACGAGTTTATGGTCATGCCGTTTGGTTTAACTAATGCACCAGCTGTGTTCATGGACCTTATGAACCGAGTATGTGGACCATACCTTGACAAGTTTGTCATTGTTTTCATTGATGACATACTTATTTACTCAAAGAATGACCAAGAACACGGTGAACATTTGAGAAAGGTGTTAGAAGTATTGAGGAAGGAAGAATTGTACGCTAAGTTTTCAAAGTGTGCATTTTGGTTGGAAGAAGTTCAATTCCTCGGTCACATAGTGAACAAAGAAGGTATTAAGGTGGATCCGGCAAAGATAGAAACTGTTGAAAAGTGGAAAACCCCGAAAACTCCGAAACACATACGCCAGTTTTTAGGACTAGCTGGTTACTACAGAAGGTTCATCCAAGACTTTTCCAGAATAGCAAAACCCTTGACTGCATTAACGCATAAAGGGAAGAAATTTGAATGGAATGATGAACAAGAGAAAGCGTTTCAGTTATTGAAGAAAAAGCTAACTACGGCACCTATATTGTCATTGCCTGAAGGGAATGATGATTTTGTGATTTATTGTGATGCATCAAAGCAAGGTCTCGGTTGTGTATTAATGCAACGAACGAAGGTGATTGCTTATGCGTCTAGACAATTGAAGATTCACGAACAAAATTATACGACGCATGATTTGGAATTAGGCGCGGTTGTTTTTGCATTAAAGACTTGGAGGCACTACTTATATGGGGTCAAAAGTATTATATATACCGACCACAAAAGTCTTCAACACATATTTAATCAGAAACAACTGAATATGAGGCAGCGTAGGTGGATTGAATTGTTGAATGATTACGACTTTGAGATTCGTTACCACCCGGGGAAGGCAAATGTGGTAGCCGATGCCTTGAGCAGGAAGGACAGAGAACCCATTCGAGTAAAATCTATGAATATAATGATTCATAATAACCTTACTACTCAAATAAAGGAGGCGCAACAAGGAGTTTTAAAAGAGGGAAATTTAAAGGATGAAATACCCAAGGGATCGGAGAAGCATCTTAATATTCGGGAAGACGGAACCCGGTATAGGGCTGAAAGGATTTGGGTACCAAAATTTGGAGATATGAGAGAAATGGTACTTAGAGAAGCTCATAAAACCAGATACTCAATACATCCTGGAACGGGGAAGATGTACAAGGATCTCAAGAAACATTTTTGGTGGCCGGGTATGAAAGCCGATGTTGCTAAATATGTAGGAGAATGTTTGACGTGTTCTAAGGTCAAAGCTGAGCATCAGAAACCATCAGGTCTACTTCAACAACCCGAAATCCCGGAATGGAAATGGGAAAACATTACCATGGATTTCATCACTAAATTGCCAAGGACTGCAAGTGGTTTTGATACTATTTGGGTAATAGTTGATCGTCTCACCAAATCAGCACACTTCCTACCAATAAGAGAAGATGACAAGATGGAGAAGTTAGCACGACTGTATTTGAAGGAAGTCGTCTCCAGACATGGAATACCAATCTCTATTATCTCTGATAGGGATGGCAGATTTATTTCAAGATTCTGGCAGACATTACAGCAAGCATTAGGAACTCGTCTAGACATGAGTACTGCCTATCATCCACAAACTGATGGACAGAGCGAAAGGACGATACAAACGCTTGAAGACATGCTACGAGCATGTGTTATTGATTTCGGAAACAGTTGGGATCGACATCTACCGTTAGCAGAATTCTCCTACAACAACAGCTACCATTCAAGCATTGAGATGGCGCCGTTTGAAGCACTTTATGGTAGAAAGTGCAGGTCTCCGATTTGTTGGAGTGAGGTGGGGGATAGACAGATTACGGGTCCGGAGATTATACAAGAAACTACCGAGAAGATCATCCAAATTCAACAACGGTTGAAAACCGCCCAAAGTCGACAAAAGAGCTACGCTGACATTAAAAGAAAAGATATAGAATTTGAAATTGGAGAGATGGTCATGCTTAAAGTTTCACCTTGGAAAGGCGTTGTTCGATTTGGTAAACGAGGGAAATTAAATCCAAGGTATATTGGACCATTCAAGATTATTGATCGTATCGGACCAGTAGCTTACCGACTTGAGTTACCTCAACAACTCGCGGCTGTACATAACACTTTCCACGTCTCGAATTTAAAGAAATGTTTTGCTAAAGAAGATCTCACTATTCCGTTAGATGAAATCCAAATCAACGAAAAACTTCAATTCATCGAAGAACCCGTCGAAATAATGGATCGTGAGGTTAAAAGACTTAAGCAAAACAAGATACCAATTGTTAAGGTTCGATGGAATGCTCGTAGAGGACCCGAGTTCACCTGGGAGCGTGAAGATCAGATGAAGAAGAAATACCCGCATCTATTTCCAGAAGATTCGTCAACACCTTCAACAGCTTAAAATTTCGGGACGAAATTTATTTAACGGGTAGGTACTGTAGTGACCCGAACTTTTCCATGTTTATATATATTAATTGAGATTGATATTTACATGATTAAATGTTTCCAACATGTTAAGCAATCAAACTTGTTAAGACTTGATTAATTGAAATATGTTTCATATAGACAATTGACCACCCAAGTTGACCGGTGATTCACGAACGTTAAAACTTGTAAAAACTATATGATGACATATATATGGATATATATATAGTTAATATGATACTATGATAAGTAAACATATCATTAAGTATATTAACAATGAACTACATATGTAAAAACAAGACTACTAACTTAATGATTTTTAAACGAGACATATATGTAACGATTATCGTTGTAAAGACATTTAATGTATATATATCATATTAAGAGATATTCATACATGATAATATCATGATAATATAATAATTTAAAATCTCATTTGATATTATAAACATTGGGTTAACAACATTTAACAAGATCGTTAACCTAAATGTTTCAAAACAACACTTACATGTAACGACTAACGATGACTTAACGACTCAGTTAAAATGTATATACATGTAGTGTTTTAATATGTATTTATACACTTTTGAAAGACTTCAATACACTTATCAAAATACTTCTACTTAACAAAAATGCTTACAATTACATCCTCGTTCAGTTTCATCAACAATTCTACTCGTATGCACCCGTATTCGTACTCGTACAATACACAGCTTTTAGATGTATGTACTATTGGTATATACACTCCAATGATCAGCTCTTAGCAGCCCATGTGAGTCACCTAACACATGTGGGAACCATCATTTGGCAACTAGCATGAAATATCTCATAAGATTACAAAAATATGAGTAATCATTCATGACTTATTTATATGAAAACAAAATTACATATCCTTTATATCTAATCCATACACCAACGACCAAAAACACCTACAAACACTTTCATTCTTCAATTTTCTTCATCTAATTGAACTCTCTCAAGTTCTATCTTCAAGTTCTAAGTGTTCTTCATAAATTCCAAAAGTTCTAGTTTCATAAAATCAAGAATACTTTCAAGTTTGCTAGCTCACTTCCAATCTTGTAAGGTGATCATCCAACCTCAAGAAATCTTTGTTTCTTACAGTAGGTTATCATTCTAATACAAGGTAATAATCATATTCAAACTTTGGTTCAATTTCTATAACTATAACAATCTTATTTCAAGTGATGATCTTACTTGAACTTGTTTTCGTGTCATGATTTTGCTTCAAGAACTTTGAGCCATCCAAGGATCCATTGAAGCTAGATCCATTTTTCTCTTTTCCAGTAGGTTCATCCAAGGAACTTAAGGTAGTAATGATGTTCATAACATCATTCGATTCATACATATAAAGCTATCTTATTCGAAGGTTTAAACTTGTAATCACTAGAACATAGTTTAGTTAATTCTAAACTTGTTCGCAAACAAAAGTTAATCCTTCTAACTTGACTTTTAAAATCAACTAAACACATGTTCTATATCTATATGATATGCTAACTTAATGATTTAAAACCTGGAAACACGAAAAACACCGTAAAACCGGATTTACGCCGTCGTAGTAACACCGCGGGCTGTTTTGGGTTAGTTAATTAAAAACTATGATAAACTTTGATTTAAAAGTTGTTATTCTGAGAAAATGATTTTTTTTATGAACATGAAACTATATCCAAAAATTATGGTTAAACTCAAAGTGGAAGTATGTTTTCTAAAATGGTCATCTAGACGTCGTTCTTTCGACTGAAATGACTACCTTTACAAAAACGACTTGTAACTTATTTTTCCGACTAGAAACCTATACTTTTTTTGTTTAGATTCATAAAATAGAGTTCAATATGAAACCATAGCAATTTGATTCACTCAAAACGGATTTAAAATGAAGAAGTTATGGGTAAAACAAGATTGGATAATTTTTCTCATTTTAGCTACGTGAAAATTGGTAACAAATCTATTCCAACCATAACTTAATCAACTTGTATTATATATTATGTAATCTTGAGATACCATAGACACGTATATAATGTTTCGACCTATCATGTCGACACATCTATATATATTTCGGAACAACCATAGACACTCTATATGTGAATGTTGGAGTTAGCTATACAGGGTTGAGGTTGATTCCAAAATATATATAGTTTGAGTTGTGATCAATACTGAGATACGTATACACTGGGTCGTGGATTGATTCAAGATAATATTTATCGATTTATTTCTGTACATCTAACTGTGGACAACTAGTTGTAGGTTACTAACGAGGACAGCTGACTTAATAAACTTAAAACATCAAAATATATTAAAAGTGTTGTAAATATATTTTGAACATACTTTGATATATACGTATATATTGTTATAGGTTCGTGAATCAACCAGTGGCCAAGTCTTACTTCCCGACGAAGTAAAAATCTGTGAAAGTGAGTTATAGTCCCACTTTTAAAATCTAATATTTTTGGGATGAGAATACATGCAGGTTTTATAAATGATTTACAAAATAGACACAAGTACGTGAAACTACATTCTATGGTTGAATTATCGAAATCGAATATGCCCCTTTTTATTAAGTCTGGTAATCTAAGAATTAGGGAACAGACACCCTAATTGACGCGAATCCTAAAGATAGATCTATTGGGCCTAACAAACCCCATCCAAAGTACCGGATGCTTTAGTACTTCGAAATTTATATCATATCCGAAGGGTGTCCCGGAATGATGGGGATATTCTTATATATGCATCTTGTTATTGTCGGTTACCAGGTGTTCACCATATGAATGATTTTTATCTCTATGTATGGGATGTGTATTGAAATATGAAATCTTGTGGTCTATTGTTACGATTTGATATATATAGGTTAAACCTATAACTCACCAACATTTTTGTTGACGTTTTAAGCATGTTTATTCTCAGGTGATTATTAAGAGCTTCCGCTGTCACATACTTAAATAAGGACAAGATTTGGAGTCCATGCTTGTATGATATTGTGTAAAAACTGCATTCAAGAAACTTATTTTGTTGTAACATATTTGTATTGTAAACCATTATGTAATGGTCGTATGTAAACAGAATATTTTAGATTATCATTATTTGATAATCTACGTAAAGCTTTTTAAACCTTTATTGATGAAATAAAGGTTATGGTTTGTTTAAAAATGAATGCAGTCTTTGAAAAACGTCTCATATAGAGGTCAAAACCTCGCAACGAAATCAATTAAAATGGAACGTTTTTAATCAATAAGAACGGGACATTTCAGTTGGTATCCGAGCGTTGGTCTTAGAGAACCAGAAAATTTGCATTAGTGTGTCTTATCGAGTTTGTTAGGATGCATTAGTGAGTCTGGACTTCGACCGTGTTTTCTTTAAAAATGATTGCTTAACATTTTTGTTGGAAACTATATATTTTTAACATATGAATATTATGTGATATATTAATCTCTTAACGTGTTTGATATTATGTGATAGATGTCTACCTCTAGAACAAGTCCCATTGACTCACCTAATAATAATGAAGAGTCAAATGTAAATTGGAATGATTTGTGGACTGATTCACAAGTTCCCGAAGAGGAACCGGAAGAAGAGTCGGAACCGGAAGAAGAATCGGAACCAGAAGAAGAATCAGAACCGGATGAAGAAATAGAACCGGTGGGGGAAATAATAAAACGGTTAAGTAAAAGAAAATCCTCAACCAACCGACCAAAGTTAATTATGGTCAATGGTGTTTCCGCCAAAGAAGCAAAATATTGGGAGGATTACCAATTCTCCGATGAATCGGATTCCGACGAGAATTCCGATGATGTTATAGAAATTACCCCAACTGAATTTAAAAAGGCAAAAGAAAATAATAAGGGAAAGGGCATAAAAATAGAGAAATCTAATTCCAACCCCGATGAACTTTATATGTATCGTCAACCCCCGAAGTCCTTAAGTTGTAACAATGACCCGGGAACCTCTAAACCACCAGGTTTTTCTAAACCAATGTGGACAACGACGGCTCGTATTAGGGGAACATCATATATCCCTAGAAACTTGGCAAAACGAACCAAAACCGAAGAAGAAGAAACGAGCGAGTCGGAATAAGATAGTTGTATTCGTGTGGTGTAATATATGGAATATAGTGTTCTTATGCTTTATGATATATGTAAAAATTGCTTGTATTAATAAGTATTTTTTTTATGAATCTAACTCTTGTCTATTTTACAGTTTAAAAACACAAAATGGATAGACAACCCAATATTTTAAGAGACCTACCCGGAGACATGATTGATGAAATCTTGTCTAGAGTCGGCCAGAATTCTTCGGCACAACTATTTAAGGCGAGATCAGTTTGTAAGACATTCGAAGAACGTTCCAAGAATGTCTTGGTTTATAAGAGACTTTCGTTTGAAAGATGGGGGATATCACATTGGGAAACCCATAAGTTACGATGTGTTTACTTTGACGCATATATTGCGGGGAACCCAAATGCTATTTTACGCAACGGGTTAAGAAATTATTTTGACTCAATATATCCGAATATTGGACTTCGTGATTTAGAAAAAGCGGCTAACATGCAACATAAAGAAGCATGTTATGCTTACGGATTAGTAATGTTCGCTTCTCACCAAAGTGAGAACAAGAACATCGGGCTACAACTATTAAACAAAACGTTTCCACAAGTGACGGAGTCGGTAATTGGGGTAAGAAATGAGGTTTTTAGATTATTACGGGACTGTTGGACATTACGTAACCCTCGTCCCTTTGACGACGTTACAACACGCTGTCTTATCAACGGCCATAACGGTTATGCTGCACTAGACCAAGGATGGGAAGTAGTCCTAGTAAAACCAGAATGCATGACTTGTTTCTGGACGTATGAATTACGTGTCTTTATTGCCTTTGCTGAACGACTTGTGTACTAGCTAGAATTATCTTCACAACTATCTTGTATCAAAGTTATTGTGCGCTATATTTCATGCTTTATGTAAAATAAGCGGTATTGTAAGTTTGTAAAATATTGTATAAAAGTTTGAACGCGAAATATTATTATAATCAGTTTTTCATATAGAATTGTAGTAGTTGAATTGTATATTAGCTACTAAGTATGAACTTAACGGGTAGGTACTACCCGAATTTAAACTTATAAAACGCTAATATGAAGAAAAAGCTTTTATAAATGAGTTCATATTATGCTACGAAATACTATTAACTACTCTTAATATTCTGTATGATTAACTTGTTCCATTTAACTATTTTGAAGGAAACGGCACCGACTACTCGACACACCGTGAATATGAATGAAGAGGAATTCCGTACTTTTCTAGCTTCAAACATAGCCGCAGTACAGGCTGCGCTACATACCAACAATAACCTTGGATCTAGCAGTACAGGAAATCGTGTAGGATGCACCTACAAAGAATTCACTGCCTGCAAACCTTTGGAATTTGATGGAACCGAAGGACCGATCGGATTGAAACGGTGGACCGAGAAGGTTGAATCGGTGTTTGCCATAAGTAAGTGTACTGAAGAGGACAAAGTGAAGTACGCTAAACTAATCTAATATAAAACTAAACTAATCTAATATAAAACTAAACTAATAATAAATATATATATTATATATATATTGATAGAGAGATTGATGGATGGTGTAGGTAACTCGGCAGAAGGCTTCGGTATTTATAGGCAGATTCTGAGATTCCCAGCTCCGCGATCGCGAGACACCCATTTCCAGCTCACACTTGAATTTTAAACGTGGGCTGCTGAATTTTTTAATATATAATATAATATATATAATTTTATATAATTATATATATATGTATTATATTATATTCTTGTGCATAGTTGACTTATAATTTTAGGTCCGTTGACTCGCGCGTTGATGCTCGGTTTACGTCTCAGTTCTGGATTTTCGAACGCCTTTTCGTATGCTTAGATATCTTGTACTTTGCGTTCTGTGACTTGTACTCTTGTAATTTTTAGACGTTTCTCATCAATAAATTGAACCACTTGGATTGTATCTTGTACATTTGAGCTTTTTGGACGTTTGCGTCTTCAAATCTTCGTTTTCTTTTTTTGTCTTCGCACTTATTTATTTAAACGATTATTACATAAAATTAGAACAATAGTAACTAAAAGCTTTACATATTGGAAGGATATTGTGCCTAAATATATGTTCATTTAGAGTACTATCACGTCTCCACTAGGAAAGTCACCTTCTATTCTGAGAATGATGAAAAAAAGATAGGAGTAGAAGACAAGAAGAATAACCACTTCACACCAACCCAATCTTCACTCCCACCTTATTTAGATCTTTTAATGACTGTAGAGGATTTCCTTCTAGAAGAATCTCTGAACCAATTATACTTGAATCTCCCGACCAGAGTGACGAGGAGGTGGATGAAGAAATTGAAATGGAGAGCCCGGATGAGAAGAAGGAGATGGAGGATTCTAGCATTGAAGTAGTTGCTAATGTTTCTACCATATTGGAGACATTAATAGACATCGTCCCACCTCCATCCTTAGAGTACAACATTACGACCAACCCGAAGTCACAAAGAAGAAAGACGGTTTTTGCGTCAGGGCTACCCTATAAACCATCACTCAAATACATAATGACATACACATCATTGAGTGATGAGGACCCGTTTGACCAACCCGCACAAATCAAGGAGGTAGAAGAAACTGATAGCTTTGTTATACCTCAAGTTAAACAAAGCATTCACTTCAAACCACCTTCTCCTCTTATTGGACATACCTTATTCTATGCCCGCTTCAATCCCATCGGTATGTTCTAATATAACCTCTTGTGTCTACTGATGGATGCAAGGGAGCCGCCTAGATTTCCTGAGAAATAAGGCTAGAGTCAGGCTCGTGACTCGAACAAAAACAAGTGCTTCTTGGGAGGCAACCCGTGTATTTATTTTTCTATAGCTTTAGTAGTAGCTAGATTAGGATAATTACGTTAATTGAATAAGTGAAAAGTGAAACTTAAAATAAAATTTTCAACGTGTTTAGGACAAATTCATTTCTCCTACTTGTCTTGGGCTTAAGTGAATTAATTGCTACATTATTTCAAAGTCTTAAAATTAAAGGCAGTCAACACTTTAAGTGTGAGATTAAGCTTTTTAGTCATACACTGATTTGTTGAATTTTCAAAAACCTAATTTTGAAACCCTCAACTTTCCAAATAACTTTTTCATCAAAACACAAGTCAGTAAGTCTATGGCCTAAAGCTTAATCACATGTCTAGGTTTGATCTTTTCCATCTTTACAAGTAATAAACAGTTATTGATGCCTGTGGTGGAGACTCTTTGAATAATGATGAAACGGCAAGGAAACCCGTTGATTATTTCATTGCAAGTTATTGGTGGTTGTTGTATGGAGGATGAGAACGCCCTAATGAGCTTGAATACACTTCAAGAAGACCGATTTGAATCCAGCAGAAGATGGTTCTGACTCAGTCTATGATAATGCTAAAAACGAACATATATTTCATAGCATTATCCCTCAAGAAAGACAAGCTTTTAGTTGCAATTGTCCTATTTACAAGTGATATTCGTTTAAATAATAAAAGGTGAAGACTAAAGACATATGTCATAACCCGTCCTCAACCATAAGAACGTGTTAGATAACGTATGATTTCATTGCGAGGTATTGACCTCTATATGCGACATTTTTAAAAGAGAAACTGCATATATTATACATTACAAACCATAACCATTATTTTTGTTACAAGCTTTAGACAATAAAAAGATGATTATCGTTTAGCGATAATCTTCGACTTACAAACTTTACATATAATGATAACAACACGATTTCGAGCATATTTTACCACACAAATCCTTGGGTATGCAGTTTTATTTTTGACACAAATATGCGTACGCAAGATCCTGCTCAAATTCAACATAATGCAGCGGAAGCTTTAGTAATCACCTGAGAATAGACATGTTTTAAAAGGTCAACATAAAGTTGGTGAGATATAGGTTTAATGCCGGCAGCAATATATATATATAGACCACAAGATTTCGTATATAAACAGTTTAATAAAAATATTCTAAGTGGTTGAGCACTTGGTAACCATACTTAACATTTAATCACGCCGCATATTCCCTTTATTATGAAATCTTACTACACCGTACCAAGTGTAGTCACGAAACGAAGTACTGTGCAACCGTTGAATACTGGTCGTCCAGTCCGGTTGGGGTTGTCAGGCCCGATAGATCTATCAACAGGATTCGCGTTTACAATACCGCTGTAAATAACAGTTACCAAGCTACAGGGAAGTATGCCAGTGGTACAACTCAACGTAGAATATATTTTTCAGTTACTTGTGTCCATAACGTAAAACATAAAATACATGTATTCTCATCCCGAAATATTTAGAGTTTAAAAGTGGGACTATATACTCACTTTCGTCTTGAAGATATATATATAATTTGACTTGGTCTCCGGTTGATATCACGAACCTATCCATATATAATATATCAATACCTTTTCTTTTTAAACAAACGTCACATATATATACTTGTTATACTTTTAATACTTTGAATAATTCCTTAGTCCGTAGTTAGCAGTTCGTTGTTAGTAATTCAATTTTAATGGTTCATTTTTAGATGTTTAATATACCCGCAATGAAATAAATAAAACCCCCAACGAAATAAATAAAACCCCATCGTATATGTATTGGTCGAGATTAATCTTGACCCATGGTACCGGTGTTGTCAAATGACGTGTTGCGTACATAAAGTACCGGTATTGTCAAATGACGTGTTGCGTACAATCATGGGATCTTATGATTAATCTTCTCGTGTTGTTTACGGGTGATCCTGAACCATATAAAATTGAATTATAAGTACATATATATAAAATATCATGTTAACTTAAAAAGATGTGATTTATTTAATTTTTTCCCAATTATTTTCGTGGCTAAACTAGTCTTGGATATCCGATTTTGTTTCGGTCATAGTTTCTTCGTTACAACTCCGTTTTCGTTGATTCAACTTGCCATCTCCTTGGATCGAGTCCCTATTTAAGACTATGAACTGTAAATACCTTAGTTTGTATTCAAAATCACACGGCATAGGTCAAACTTTAGTGAAACTTATGAAGTTAATCATTTTCCATCATGTAAACAACCTCAAATGATTATTTTTCTAAAAATACTTATACTTTGAGTTAAATCATGAAATTTTTATGTGTTATCATATTCATAGTAAAAATCATTTTTCCAGAAAATAAACCTCCAAGTCAAAGTTTAAGATGGTTTTTAATTATCCAACCCAAAACAGCCCCCGGTTGCACTCCGACGTCGTAAATTCAGTTTTTAAGGTGTTCTTTGAAAAACCAAGTTATACCTTGTTAAGTTAGCATATAATTAAGATATGTTACAGGTCTTGAAGTATTTTAAAATTTAAGTTAGAAGGATCTATTTAGTTTGCGAACAAGTTTGAAATCATTCAAACTATGTTCTAGTTTATAAACTCTTATATATATAGCTTTAAATATATGAATTGAAAAAGAGTTGAAGTAGAGTTTTTACCTCAAGTTTAAAATGTAAAGTTGCTGGAAAGAAGTAGTAAAATAAAAGTTGAGAGAGTTCTTGCAAGTGTGTGTGAAAATTGGAAGTAAAATTTGGAAAATGAATGTGTAAAAATGAGTTAGAAATGGTGCTTATTTATAGGCTTGAAAATTTGGTTTTTAGTGAAAATATCTAAGATAAGTTAAAATTTATTATGTCATGAATGACATATTATTCTAATAATTGAAGATTTCTATTGGTATATACCAATAGTAAATACTTCTAGAAGCTGTGTATGGTACCCTAGATATACGTATAGGATTATTGAGGAAACGGAACGAGAATTCAAATATAACTATCTTTTGTAAATATACTTATATTGTTTTATGTATAAAAGCCCTTTAAAAATGATTAAATACATTACTTATACGATATATGTATAAACATTATAAATCATCAGTATTTATGTCAAATAACGTTACGTAGGTTATTGTTTTGAAAACTTAAGTTAGTAGTTTCAAAATATACTTATGACTTTTTGTTATTAATACAAAATGAGATATTAAAACATCCTTAGATCATGTTAAATATGTATGTATAATTATCATATATTGTATAGTTCGTGATATCATCGGTCAAACTAGACGGTCAAACGTTGTGTAAAACTCTTTTCAAAAACATAAGTCTCAACAATTTGGATTGCTTATCATGTTGGTAAGGTTTAATTTATGTAAATATTAATCTCATAAGTATAGAACGATCGGAAAAGTGCGGGTCGTTACAGTACCTACCCGTTAAATAAATTTCGTCCCGAAATTTTAAAATTGTACCTATTTTGCGTCATCGAGAAACAAGTGTGGATACTTTTGTTTCATCTGATCCTCTCGTTCCCAAGTAAACTCAGGACCTCTTCGAGCATTCCAACGAACCTTAACGATTGGTATGTTGCTCTGCTTGAGCTGTTTAACTTCACGATCCATGATTTCGATTGGTTCTTCGATGAATTGTAGTTTCTCATCGACATGGATTTCTTCAAGAGGAATGGTGAGGTCTTCCTTTGCAAGACACTTCTTAAGGTTTGAGACGTGAAAGGTATTGTGTACTCCGGCGAGTTGTTGCGGTAACTCGAGTCGATAAGCTACCGGTCCAATGCGTTCGATGATCTTGAACGGGCCTACATATCTTGGGTTCAGTTTACCTCTTTTACCGAAACGTATTACACCTTTCCAAGGTGACACCTTTAGCATAACCATGTCCCCAATCTGAAACTCTAATGGTTTCCTTCGGACATCGGCGTAGCTCTTTTGGCGACTTCGGGCTGTTTTCAATCTCTCCTTGATTTGTACTATCTTCTCAGTCGTTTCGTGTATGATCTCGGGACCAGTTAATTGTCGATCTCCTACTTTATTCCAACAGATAGGAGATCTACACTTCCTTCCATACAATGCTTCGAATGGTGCAGCTTTAATGCTTGCATGATAACTATTATTATACGAAAATTCTGCTAACGGTAGATACTTATCCCATCCGTTTCCAAAATCGATCACACATGCCCTGAGCATGTCTTCAAGAGTCTGAATCGTTCTTTCACTCTGCCCGTCGGTTTGCGGATGATATGCGGTACTCATATCTAAACGAGTTCCTAGTGCCTCCTGCAGTGATTGCCAGAACTTTGACGTAAATCTACTATCACGATCGGATATAATGGAAATAGGTATTCCATGCCTTGAAACAATTTCCTTTATATACAATCGTAATAGTTTCTCCATTCTATCCGTTTCCTTTATAGGCAAGAAATGGGCAGATTTGGTAAGACGATCAACAATCACCCAAATGGTGTCGTATCCCCAGGCAGTCTTTGGTAACTTCGTGATGAAATCCATGGTAATACCATCCCATTTCCATTCTGGGATTTCTGGTTGTTGAAGTAACCCTGATGGTTTCTGGTGTTCTGCCTTGACCTTGGAACAAGTTAAACACTCCCCAACATATGTTGCAACGTCTGTCTTTAAGTTAGGCCACCAATAATGTGTCTTAAGATCTTGATACATCTTTCCAACTCCAGGATGTATCGAGTATCTTGTCTTATGTGCCTCGTTCAATATCAACTTCCTTAATCCACCCAACTTCGGTACCCAAATACGGTTTGCAAAATATCGAATTCCATCTTCCCGTATAACGAGTTGCTTCTCATACTTCTTCATTATTTCATTTCCTATATTTTCTTTAGTAAGTGCTTCTCGTTGAACTTCTTTGATTTGTGAGTTGAGATTCATGTGAATTTTTATGTTCATCGCTCGTACTCGAATTGGTTCTCGTTCCTTTCTGCTTAGTGCGTCAGCCACCACATTCGCTTTCCCGGGATGATAACGAATTTCACAATCATAGTCGTTTATTAACTCGACCCACCTACGTTGCCTCATGTTCAGCTGTTTCTGATCAAAAATATGTTGAAGACTTTTATGATCAGTAAACACAGTGCATCTAACCCCATATAAGTAGTGTCTCCATATCTTTAACGCAAACACGACTGCTCCCAGTTCTAGATCATGCGTCGTATAATTCCGCTCGTGAATCTTCAATTGTCGAGATGCGTATGCAATAACTTTCTTTCGTTGCATAAGAACACAACCAAAACCTTGTCGCGAAGCGTCACAATATATTTCAAAATCATCGTTCCCTTCAGGTAACGATAAAATAGGCGCCGTAGTTAACTTCTTCTTCAGTAATTGAAATGCGTTCTCCTGCTCCGAGGTCCATTCGTATTTCTTCCCTTTTTGCGTTAATGCTGTCAACGGCTTAGCTATTCGGGAAAAATCTTGAATAAACCTTCTATAATAACCGGCTAAACCCAAAAATTGGCGTATCTGCATTGGTGTTTTAGGAGTCTCCCATTTTTCAATGGCTACAATTTTTGCTGGATCAACCTGAATTCCTTTGCTACTAACAACGTGGCCAAGAAATTGCACTTCTTTCAACCAGAAAGCACATTTAGAAAATTTAGCATATAGCTGTTCTTTTCTTAACAACTCTAATATCAACCTTAAATGCTGCTCATGCTCTTGCTCACTCTTGGAATAGATAAGAATGTCATCAATGAAAACGATAACAAACTTATCTAAATACGGACTACAAACTCGATTCATGAGGTCCATGAATACAGCTGGCGCATTCGTCAATCCAAACGGCATGACCAAAAATTCGTAATGACCATAACGTGTCCGAAAAGCAGTTTTCGGAATGTCCTCTTCTTTGACACGTAGTTGATGATAGCCCGATCTTAGGTCGATTTTTGAATAAACACATGATCCCTGGAGTTGATCAAATAAGTCGTCAATTCTCGGTAGTAGATACCGATTCTTGATAGTTAACTTATTTAATTCACGATAATCTATACACATTCGGAAAGATCCGTCTTTCTTCTTGACGAATAAAATTGGAGCTCCCCACGGTGAAGTACTTGGTCGTATGAATCCACGATCCAGTAATTCTTTTAACTGACTCTGAAGTTCTTTTAACTCGGACGGTGCAAGTCTATATGGAGCACGGGCAACCGGTGCAGCTCCTGGTACAAGATCTATTTGAAATTCTACAGATCTAAATGGAGGTAATCCCGGCAACTCTTCCGGAAAAACTTCAGGAAAATCTCTTGCCACAGGCACGTCGTTGATGCACTTCTCTTTTTCTTTCTTTTTGACTTTATTAACATGTGCTAAGATAGCATAGCACCCTTTCTTCAAGCACTTTTGAGCTTTCAAATAACTAATGAGTTTTAGCTTTGAGTTACCCTTCTCTCCATAAATCATCACCGGCATTCTATCCTTACAAGGAATGCGAATTGCCTTCTTGGCACACACAACTTCAGCTCCTACTTTGGACATCCAGTCCATGCCGACTATTACATCAAAACTTCCTAATTCTACGGGTATTAAGTCAATTTTAAATGTTTCTCCGGCTAAATTTATTTTACAATCACGGCAAATTTTATCGGCTTTAATTAGTTTACCATTAGCTAACTCAATCATGTACTTAGCATCTAGAGGTAATGATGAACAATTCAATTTAGCGTAAAAGCCTCTACTCACGTAACTTCTATCGGCACCAGTATCAAATATAATAGATGCGGATAAGTTATTAATGGTAAACGTACCCGTAACAAGCTCCGGGTCTTCACACGCCTCTCTAGCATTAATAACAAATGCTCTTCCACGTGTAGATCCATTATTCTTCTCTGGATTCGGACACTGGCTCTTATAGTGACCTTGTTTTCCACACCCATAACAAGTAATGGTAGCCAAAGCAGTTCTATTTGCATTGGTGGCAGGAGTCTTGGTACCATTTGTATTTGTAACGAGAGCCCTACAATCTTCAGCAAGATGACCCTTTCGATTACATTTGTTGCATACCACATTACAGTAGCCAGAGTGATGTTTGTGGCATCGGTTGCATAAAGGATTTTGTCCTTTGTAACCAAAGCTTGAACCACCACCTGCACCTTGTATGGTTTCTTGTTTCTTAAAAGATTGTTGTTGGTTACCTCGATCATAATTTCCATTCCACTTTCTTTTGTTACCTGATACCTTCACATCAGTATTGGATGCTTTCTTATCCATGATGACCTGATCCATTAGCTCATTTGCCATGGTTATAGCTTCATGAATTGTCTTAGGTTTCGATGCTGTAACGTTTGCCTTGACCTTTTTGGGCAAACCATCTTTGTACATTTCAATCTTCCGTTCTTCGGTTGGAACCAATTCAGGACATAGCAAAACTAATTCCATGAATCGCTGATTGTAGTTGGTGATTTCAGTACCAATAACCTTCAGACTTCGTAACTCATCTTCCAACTTCCTAACCTCGTTCCTTGGACAATATTCGTTGATTAACATTGTTTTGAATTCTTCCCACGGAGTATCATAAGCTACATCTCCTCCTACAGCCTTCACATAATTTTTCCACCACGTGAGTGCACTATCTTGTAAAGTGCACGATGCATACTTGGTCATGTCCTTTTCAACACAACCACTGATTTTAAACACAGTCTCCATCTTTTCTATCCACCGGGTTAAACCGATTGGTCCTTCTGTTCCACTGAATGATGAGGGCTTGCAAGCTTGAAAAGTTTTGTAAGTGCACCCCACACGAGGATTTGGGTTAACTGCAGCACCTCTTGCAGCCTCGACCCATAACATTCTGTCGTTCACTCGCTGATTGATGAGTTCCTGGATTTCTTGTTCCGTCATTCGATTCAATCGCGCCATTTCCTAATGAAAGAAAATAATTATTCACATGGATTATTATAGATGTAGTGTGTATTTATAGTACATTATAGCTTGTTAATAATATGAACCAGGTATTATTATAAAAGCCTTTTCTTCTTATTAGCGTTTTATAATTATATCTAGGGTAGTACCTACCCGTTAATGTCCATACTTAATAGCTTAGTACAGAATCAATTACTACCATCTAAATAATACTTAACCATGGAAAATTATTGCATTTCACACTTCACTATTTTACATATGCTTATCTTACATCGAACATTAAGCAAACCACACTAATAATATTATACAAAACATTATATGATCCCATGGTTTAATACGGCAGCGCATCGTTTGGTCTATTTTCTAGGACGTTTAGGTTCAAGGAATGGCCTAACGCTTATCCTAGCTGTCTGCCTATATTTTGGCTGTGGGGCTGAAGAACTGGATGCCGGGACAGCACGAATAGGAATAGCGGGAATAGGGGTGGTAGTGTCTAGTGGAGTTGGTGCCACATCATCCTTACTAAACTCGGGATTTGAATTTTCTAATTCATTAGCCTTTCGTTTCTTTCCTAGTTCGAACTCGTCTTTTGTAATTTCCTGTATTTCTTCCTCGGGTTCACTTTCCTCCTCGGGTTCACTTTCCTCCTCGGGTTCACTTTCCTCCTCGGGTTCACTTTCCGGGTTCTCTATAGTCGGTTCATCCGGAATTTGTGAGTCTTCCCCAAAGATATTATTTTCGTCATCGGATAGGTTAATGACTGGAACACCATCTGAAGATTCTGGTTCGGAGTCGTTGAATGTGATAACAAGTTTTGAGCCCGACATCTATCATACAACAACTAACCCATTAGTACTACATAATATTTACATATAAATTTTAACCAACAATGATAAGCAATGGTTTTTAAATCAGACCCGGTCAAAGTCCAGACTTACTAATGTATCCTAACGAGTTATCGGTTAGACACACTAATGCAAACCTGGTTCACTAAGACCACCGCTCTGATACCACATGTCATAACCCGTCCTCAACCATAAGAACGTGTTAGATAACGTATGATTTCATTGCGAGGTATTGACCTCTATATGCGACATTTTTAAAAGAGAAACTGCATATATTATACATTACAAACCATAACCATTATTTTTGTTACAAGCTTTAGACAATAAAAAGATGATTATCGTTTAGCGATAATCTTTGACTTACAAACTTTACATATAATGATAACAACACGATTTCGAGCATATTTTACCACACAAATCCTTGGGTATGCAGTTTTATTTTTGACACAAATATGCGTACGCAAGATCCTGCTCAAATTCAACATAATGCAGCGGAAGCTTTAGTAATCACCTGAGAATAGACATGTTTTAAAAGGTCAACATAAAGTTGGTGAGATATAGGTTTAATGCCGGCAGCAATATATATATATAGACCACAAGATTTCGTATATAAACAGTTTAATAAAAATATTCTAAGTGGTTGAGCACTTGGTAACCATACTTAACATTTAATCACGCCGCATATTCCCTTTATTATGAAATCTTACTACACCGTACCAAGTGTAGTCACGAAACGAAGTACTGTGCAACCGTTGAATACTGGTCGTCCAGTCCGGTTGGGGTTGTCAGGCCCGATAGATCTATCAACAGGATTCGCGTTTACAATACCGCTGTAAATAACAGTTACCAAGCTACAGGGAAGTATGCCAGTGGTACAACTCAACGTAGAATATATTTTTCAGTTACTTGTGTCCATAACGTAAAACAAAAAATACATGTATTCTCATCCCGAAATATTTAGAGTTTAAAAGTGGGACTATATACTCACTTTCGTCTTGAAGATATATATATAATTTGACTTGGTCTCCGGTTGATATCACGAACCTATCCATATATAATATATCAATACATTTTCTTTTTAAACAAACGTCACATATATATACTTGTTATACTTTTAATACTTTGAATAATTCCTTAGTCCGTAGTTAGCAGTTCGTTGTTAGTAATTCAATTTTAATGGTTCATTTTTAGATGTTTAATATACCCGCAATGAAATAAATAAAACCCCCAACGAAATAAATAAAACCCCATCGTATATGTATTGGTCGAGATTAATCTTGACCCATGGTACCGGTGTTGTCAAATGACGTGTTGCGTACATAAAGTACCGGTATTGTCAAATGACGTGTTGCGTACAATCATGGGATCTTATGATTAATCTTCTCGTGTTGTTTACGGGTGATCCTGAACCATATAAAATTGAATTATAAGTACATATATATAAAATATCATGTTAACTTAAAAAGATGTGATTTATTTAATTTTTTCCCAATTATTTTCGTGGCTAAACTAGTCTTGGATATCCGATTTTGTTTCGGTCATAGTTTCTTCGTTACAACTCCGTTTTCGTTGATTCAACTTGCCATCTCCTTGGATCGAGTCCCTCTTTAAGACTATGAACTGTAAATACCTTAGTTTGTATTCAAAATCACACGGCATAGGTCAAACTTTAGTGAAACTTATGAAGTTAATCATTTTCCATCATGTAAACAACCTCAAATGATTATTTTTCTAAAAATACTTATACTTTGAGTTAAATCATGAAATTTTTATGTGTTATCATATTCATAGTAAAAATCATTTTTCCAGAAAATAAACCTCCAAGTCAAAGTTTAAGATGGTTTTTAATTATCCAACCCAAAACAGCCCCCGGTTGCACTCCGACGTCGTAAATTCAGTTTTTAAGGTGTTCTTTGAAAACCCAAGTTATACCTTGTTAAGTTAGCATATAATTAAGATATGTTACAGGTCTTGAAGTATTTTAAAATTTAAGTTAGAAGGATCTATTTAGTTTGCGAACAAGTTTGAAATCATTCAAACTATGTTCTAGTTTATAAACTCTTATATATATAGCTTTAAATATATGAATTGAAAAAGAGTTGAAGTAGAGTTTTTACCTCAAGTTTAAAATGTAAAGTTGCTGGAAAGAAGTAGTAAAATAAAAGTTGAGAGAGTTCTTGCAAGTGTGTGTGAAAATTGGAAGTAAAATTTGGAAAATGAATGTGTAAAAATGAGTTAGAAATGGTGCTTATTTATAGGCTTGAAAATTTAGTTTTTAGTGAAAATATCTAAGATAAGTTAAAATTTATTATGTCATGAATGACATATTATTCTAATAATTGAAGATTTCTATTGGTATATACCAATAGTAAATACTTCTAGAAGCTGTGTATGGTACCCTAGATATACGTATAGGATTATTGAGGAAACGGAACGAGAATTCAAATATAACTATCTTTTGTAAATATACTTATATTGTTTTATGTATAAAAGCCCTTTAAAAATGATTAAATACATTACTTATACGATATATGTATAAACATTATAAATCATCAGTATTTATGTCAAATAACGTTACGTAGGTTATTGTTTTGAAAACTTAAGTTAGTAGTTTCAAAATATACTTATGACTTTTTGTTATTAATACAAAATGAGATATTAAAACATCCTTAGATCATGTTAAATATGTATGTATAATTATCATATATTGTATAGTTCGTGATATCATCGGTCAAACTAGACGGTCAAACGTTGTGTAAAACTCTTTTCAAAAACATAAGTCTCAACAATTTGGATTGCTTATCATGTTGGTAAGGTTTAATTTATGTAAATATTAATCTCATAAGTATAGAACGATCGGAAAAGTGCGGGTCGTTACAACATATTCGACGAATTGAAGATGCAAACGACCAAAAAGCTCAAAAGTACAAAGTACAATCAAAGTGGTTCAAATTATTGATGAGAAATGTCTCAAAATTACAAGAGTACAAGGCGCGAAACGCAAAATACAAGATATTAAATTGTACGCAAGGACGTTCAAAAATCCGGAACCGGGACCAAAGTCAACTCTCAACGCTCGACGCAACGGACTAAAAATTACAAGTCAACTATGCACATAAATATAATATAATATTTAAATAATTCTTAAAATTATTTATATATTATATATATTTATATAAATCGTCGGCAGAATGCAAACAAAGACATGTGACCTGGAAAAGCTGGCCATGCGATCGCATGGCCTGGAAGGCAAAAATCCATGCGATCGCATGGTGAACAGGGACAGGTCTGGTCCTATAAAGTTCACGAGTTTTGGACGAATTTTTACACCTTTTTCCATCCATCTCTCTATCTCACTCACGTATATATATATATATATATATATATATATATATATATATATATATATATATATATATATTATAATTTTAATTTTAATTTTAAATTCTAATAATAAGGGTATGTTAGCGAATGTTGTAAGGGTGTAAGTCGAAATTCTGTCCGTGTAACGCTACGCTATTTTTAATCACTGTAAGTTATGGTTAATGTTATTTTTAATTTAATGTCTCGTAGCTAAGTTATTATTATGCTTATTTAATGCCGAAGTAATCATGATGTTGGGCTAAATATTAAAATTGGGTAATTGGGCTTTGGACCATAATTGGGGTTTGGACAAAAGAACGACACTTGTGGAAATTAGACTATGGGCTATTAATGGGTTTTATATTAACTAAATGATACCTCGTTGATTTAATATATAGACTTATAATTTGACGTATTTATATATAACCACATACGCTTGACTGGGTACGGTGGGCAGGATATCTATAAATACCAATAATTGTTCATTTTACCGGACACGGAACTGGATTAATAGTTAATAGACTTGTTGAAACAGGGGTGGATTACATTCAAGGGTAATTGGTGTAATTGTTAACAAAGTAGTAAAACCTTGGACTACACGCAGTCGATAACCTGGTGTATTCATTAAACAAAGTATTAAGACCTTGTTACAATTCGAATCCCCAACTAGTTGGAATATTTGACTTCGGGAATAAGAATAATTTGACAATGACTTTCGCACTTTATGATTATGACTGATGGACTATTATGGACAAATCCGTATGGACATATCGAATAATCCAGGACAAAGGACAATTAACCCATGGTAATAAAACTAAAATCAACACGTCAAACATCATGATTACGGAAGTTTAAATAAGCATAATTTATATATTTCATATTTAATTGCACTTTTAATTATCGCACTTTTATTTATTGTCATTTTATTGAATTGCATTTTTAATTATCGTACTCTTTAATTATCGAAATTTTATTTTATCGCACTTTTATTTATCGCAATTTCATTATCGTTATTTACTTTACACTTTAAATTAAGTTATATTTATTTTTAATATTTTACATTAGGTTTTAACTGCAACTAAAGTTTTAAAATCGACAAACCGGTCATTAAACGGTAAAAACCCCCCTTTTATAATAATAATACTACTTATATATATTTTTGTATTTTTACAAATATAGTTTTAAATATATAGCTTTAAGCTTGTTTAAAAGATCCCTGTGGAACGAACCGGACTTACTAAAAACTACACTACTGTACGATTAGGTACACTGCCTATAAGTGTTGTAGTAAGGTTTAGGTATATCCATTCTATAAATAAATAAATATCTTGTGTAAAATTGTATCGTATTTAATAGTATTTCGTTGTGAAAATAATACTATTTTCTAGTACACCTCGCACACATCAAGTATTTTTGGCGCCGCTGCCGGGGACATCTAAAACACCGAAAGCGCAACGCTAAATATATAAAAAAAATAATAATAAAAATATAAAAATACAAAAAGAAAGAAAAATACATTTATATTTTTAAGAGTTTATAAAGTGAATAAGTATTTTTATTTTAGCTTTTAAAATTAAATTTTTATTTAAGTTATATTTATATTTTATATATATTGTAAAATAGAAAATAAAAAAAAATAATAATAAAATTATTCGGCCTGGTACTGTAGCAGTCCAACACTGAACCGGATCCAAGTCCCATGCGATCGCATGGCTCCATAACAGAAAACTCATGCGATCGCATGAGTTGACTGGACAGGTTTGAAACCTCAGACGACCAGATTAGGGTTAGGTTTTAAATAATTATTATTAATTAGTTAATTAGTTAATTAGGGTTAGTGTATTTTAATATTTAGTTTAGTTTTAGTTTATTTTGTATATTTAAGTTTTAATTAGATTTATTAGTTTTAAAATTAATACTTTTATAAAATAAATAATATAAAAATAATATTTTTATAAAATTGTACTTTTTACACCTTTAAGTTTATTTTTATATTTTGTATCTTTTTGTTTGTTTTAGCGTAATATTTGTATTTTTTGTTCGTATTTAGTTTTAAGTCATAGTTTTTGCCATAGTTATTTTTATTTTTAGATTTTTAGGATTTGCCGTAAAATCCCTTAAGTGCTTTTTTCTTTAGACTAAGATTTATGTGCTTTAGAATTTTGCGACGCCGTTTTTATATTTTAGTACCTTTTTAAGTTATTACCGTTTTGGAAATAGAATTCATTTTAAGCTTTAATATTTTTAGACGCAACTTTTAATTCTTACTTTTTAGTTTTTTTTTTAAGTTACGACGCGCTACTTTCTTTTTATTTTTCGACCATTTATTTTTCGACGTTTTTCGACGCGCTCTTTTTCTTTCTTATTTCTCACCGATCTAGTTTTTAGGACTTAGATTTTTTCTATTTCTTATCTAAAATTTCTTTAAATTTCAACGAAAAATTATTTTAATCGGTTAAATTTATAGACATCCAAATTTTCTGCTTCGTAGTAATAGTTGGATTTGTTAGTGACTGAGTTGTGAGCTTCCGATTTAAAGGGTTCTGGCTCCCTGCTACATCTTTTGGCTATTCGAAACGTGGGCAAAAGCAGAAAAGTCTATTAATTTGATAACTTATATAATTTTTATCTTTTATAACTAATAGGATATTCAGTGAATGCACCGAGCAAAACGTTCACCACCTTTTGTACGTTCACCACCTGTAACTCGATCAAGACATCTAGCAAATATTGTCGCCGTTGATTTTTCTTTAGAATCATCATCCAGTCGACCAAGTACTCCAATTCAAATTTCCGATAATCCATTTATTGAACCCGACCTCACAATTGAGAATCCGGAGAATATTCAGGGACAATTCATAGATCCTGAACCATTAATTTTTCCTCCGGAACCACCAATCATTCAAACAGAGATTGTTGAGGAACCAACCATTAAATCAGAATCCTCTAGTGATTCAGATTCAACAAATTCAATCATGGAAAATCTGGACCTCTAAGTATGGAAGACCGAATGCGAGCTAAACGCACTGGCCAAGGTCACGCAATTACTCAACCTGACATTAATGCGCCAGATTATGAAATCAAAGGACAAATTCTACACATGGTAACTAATCAATGCCAATTTAGTGGTGCGCCGAAGGAAGATCCAAATGAACATCTTCGAACCTTTAATAGGATCTGTACTCTATTTAAAATAAGAGAAGTGGAGGATGAACAGATATATCTCGTGTTATTTCCCTGGACTTTAAAGGGAGAAGCCAAAGATTGGTTAGAATCGTTACCTGAAGGGGCGGTTGAAACATGGGACGTTTTAGTTGAAAAATTTGTTAAACAATTCTTTCCGGCATCTAAAGCCGTAAGACTTCAAGGAGAAATTGTTACATTCACACAAAAACCAAATGAAACTCTGTATGAGGCATGGACAAGATTTGAAAAGTTATTAAGAGGATGTCCGCAACATGGTTTAGACACCTGTCAAATAGTACAAATATTCTACCAAGGATGCGAGATCACTACACAAAAAGACATAGATATAGCAGCCGGTGGTTCCATTATGAAGAAAATAGCAACTGATGCTTACAAAATTATTGATAACACTGCTTCCCACTCACATGAGTGGCACCAAGAAAAAGATATCGTTAGATCATCTAAAGCAGCTAGAGCCGATTCTAGCCATGACTTAGATTTCATTTCCGCAAAGATAGATGCTGTCGAGAGACGAATGGAAAAGATGACTAAAGATATCCACTCAATAAGAATTAGTTGTGAGCAGTGTGGATGACCACATTTGACAAAAGATTGTCTCAGTATTGAACTAACAATGGAACAAAGAGAGAATGTTTCATACATAAAACAAAGGCCTGGAAATAATTATCAGAATAATTATCAACCGCCAAGACCGATCTACAATCAAAATCAGAACTATAACTGAAATGTTCCATACAACAACCAACAAGGTCCTAGTAATCAACAAGTATCTAACAATACTTACAATCAGCAAAGACCTATTTTTCAAAACAAACCACCAAAAACCGATGATAAAAAGCCAAATTTAGAAGATATGATGTCTAAGCTAGTTGAATCTCAAACACAGTTTTTCACATCTCAGAAACAAACCAATGAACAAAGTGCTCAAGCATTTAGAAATCAACAAGCTTCGATTCAAAATTTAGAACAAGAAGTAAGCAACCTAGCAAGGTTAATAGGTGAAAGAAAACCAGGAAGTTTACCAAGTGATACAAATGCTAACTCCCGGAATGAAACAGCTAAAGCCATTACCACAAGAAGTGGTATTACACTTAAACCACCTGAAATACCTGTAATTTCTGATGAAGCTATTCCTACTCCACAAGAACCGCAATCTGAGCAAGATAAGGAAACAGAACCAGTAGTTGAAAAGGTTAATGAAGATAACACAGTTAAGGCTAAACCTTATGTTAAACCATACCAACCACCACTTCCTTACCCGAGTAAAATGAGAAAAGAGAGACTTGAAGCCGAGCAATCCAAATTCTTGGATATGTTTAAACATATAAATGTTAATCTTCCTTTCATTGATGTAATTTCAGGAATGCCTAGATATGCTAAATTTTTTGAAAGATCTAATCACGAATAGAAAGAAAATGGAAGAACTCTCGGCTGTTACAATGAATGCTAATTGTTCTGCAGTGTTGTTGAATAAGATACCAGAAAAACTTTCAGATCCAGGAAGTTTCATAATTCCATATTTTCTGGGTAGTCTTAGTTCAATAAAAGCATTGGCAGACTTAGGTGCTAGTATAAATTTAATGCCGTATTCACTATACGCTAAACTAGACCTTGGAGAATTGAAACCAACACGAATAAGTATACAACTAGCCGATCGATCAGTAAAATATCCTAGAGGGATAATGGAGAACATGCTAGTTAAAGTTGGTACTTTAGTATTTCCAGTAGATTTTGTTATTCTGAACATGGAAGAAGATTCTCGAGTTCCTCTCATATTAGGAAGACCATTCTTAAACACGGCTAAAGCAATAATAGACGTGTTCGGTAAGAAATTGACCCTAAGTATAGAGGACGAGAGTGCTACCTTTTCTATTGATAGAGCAATGCAACAACCGCAATCTGCAGATGATACATGTTATTATATTCAAACTATAGATTCACATGCAGAATTGTTAGAAGAATTTCCAGAATTACAAGGAACAGGAGAATGTTCTTTAGGAGAAGGAACTGAACCAATTGATGAAACTGAAATGTTAGCTACACTTATGGCTAATGGTTATGAACCAACAACAGAAGAAATTCAAATGCTAAAAGAGGAAGACAGATATCGATATAAATCATCGATAGAAGAACCACTGACATTAGAGTTAAAGCCACTTCCAAACCATTTGGAATATGCTTATTTACATGGTGAATCTGAATTATCTGTAATAATATCGTCTTCTCTTACTGAAAATGAAAAATCTCAACTCATTTCTGTGCGAAAAGCTCATAAACCAGCTATTGCATGGAAAATTCATGATATTAAAGGAATAAGTCCTTCGTATTGCACACATAAAATCCTTATGGAAGAAGGTCATAAAATGTATGTGCAACGCCAACGAAGACTAAACCCTAATATGCAAGATGTTGTTAAGAAAGAAATTATTAAACTGCTAGATGCAGGTTTAATTTATCCAATTTCTGATAGTCCATGGGTAAGCCCAGTTCAATGCGTACCTAAGAAGGGTGGCATGACTGTCATCACAAATGAGAAAAATGAGCTTATTCCTACTAGGACTGTAACAGGATGGCGTGTTTGTATTGATTTTAGAAAATTAAATGACGCCACCAGAAAAGATCACTTTCCCTTACCTTTTATTGATCAAATGTTGGAAAGATTAGCCGGAAATAGTTACTATTGTTTTCTTGATGGTTTTTCCGGATATTTTCAAATTCCAATAGCACCCGAAGACCAAGAGAAAACCACGTTCACGTGCCCTTATGGTACTTTTGCTTACAAACGCATGCTATTTGGACTTTGCAATGCCCCTGCAACCTTTCAAAGGTGCATGATGGCGATTTTTCACGACATGATAGAAGAATGCATGGAAGTTTTCATAGATGACTTTTCAGTCTTCGGTGATACTTTTAAAATATGTCTAGTTAATCTTGAACGAATGCTTATTAGATGCGAACAATCAAATCTTGTACTTAATTGGGAGAAATGCCATTTCATGGTTAAAGAAGGTATCGTTCTTGGTCATAAAATTTCAAAAGAAAGAATTGAAGTGGATAGAGCTAAAGTAGATGTAATTGCTAAACTTCCACATCCCGCCAATTTTAGAGGAGTTAGGAGTTTTCTAGGGCATGCCGGTTTTTATCGACGTTTCATAAAAGATTTTTCTAAAATTGCCACTCCTATGAATAAACTCCTAGAAAAAGATGCTTCATTTATCTTTTTAGATGAATGCATCAAATCTTTTAATATTCTTAAAGGAAAACTCACTAATACGCCGATCATGATAACTCCAAATTGGAATCTACCATTTGAACTTATGTGCGATGCAAGTGATTTTGCAATGGGAGCCGTTTTAGGTCAAAGGATTGAAAAACGATTTCAACCTATTTATTACGCTAGTAAGACGTTACAAGGAGCACAAACAAACTATACAACTACTGAAAAAGAACTCATTGCTATTGTCTTTGCTTTTGACAAATTTCGTTCATATCTCGTTCTAGCTAAAACGGTGGTCTATACCGACCATTCTACTCTTAGATACCTATTTTCGAAACAAATGCCAAACCACGATTAATCCGTTGGATCTTACTCTTACAAGAGTTTGATATTGAAATATGAGATAAAAAGGGAGCAGAAAATCTCGCCGCTGATCATCTTTCTCGTCTTGAAAATCCCGAATTAGAAGTTCTAAATGAATCGGCCATACAAGACAACTTTCCTGATGAATATCTATTGAAGATAGATTACATGAAATTCCATGGTTTGCAGACTATGCAAACTACTTAGTATGTGGATTCCTTGAAAAAGGATTATCGTACCAAAAACGAAAGAAATTCTTTAGTGATATAAAACACTATTTTTGGGAAGATCCACATTTGTTTAAAAGTTGTCCCGATGGAATAATACGCCGATGTGTATTCGGAGATGAAACTAGTCAAATCTTAAACCATTATCACATAGGACCAACAAGAGGGCATTATGGGCCTCAACTCACAGCAAGAAAAGTTTATAATGCTGGATTCTATTGGCCTACAATTTTCAAAGACGCACACCTTCTTTGCAAATCCTGTGATGCTTGTCAAAGGGTCGGAAAAATAAGTCAACGTGATGAAATGCCACAAAATGTCATTCAAGTATGTGAAGTATTTGACATTTGGGGTATTGACTTTATGGGTACATTTCCAAAATCTCATAATAATCTATACATTCTCGTTGCCATTGATTATGTATCTAAATGGGCGGAAGCACAAGCTCTCCCAACTAACGATGCACGAGTTGTAGTAAACTTTTTAAAACGTCTTTTTGCAAGGTTTGGAACACCAAAAGCTTTAATAAGTGATCGGGGTACTCATTTTTGTAATAATCAACTTGAGAAAGTTCTCAAAAGATATGGAGTAACTCATAAAATCTCCACTGCTTATCATCCACAAACAAGTGGACAAGTTGAAAATACCAACCGAGCTTTAAAACGTATTCTAGAGAAAACCGTAGGATCAAATCCGAAGGAATGGTCCATGAAATTGGAGGATGCACTCTGGGCTTTTAGAACAGCCTACAAAACTCCAATTGGTACCACACCTTTTAAACTCGTTTACGGAAAAGCATGTCATCTTCCAGTAGAAATTGAACACAAAGCATTTTGGGCTTTGAAGACATGTAATCTTGATTTACATGAAGCCGGACGTCTACGATTAAGTCAATTAAAAGAATTAGAAGAGTTAAGACATGAAGCATATGAAAATTCCTTAATCTATAAGGAAAGAACGAAGAAATGGCATGATAAAAGAATCAGAAGTTCAAAAGAATTTAAAGAAGGAGACAGAGTTCTTCTTTTCAATTCACGATTCAGGCTATTTCCTGGAAAATTGAAATCAAGATGGTCTGGACCATTTATAGTCAAAAGAGTTTTCCCATACGAAACCATAGAGTTAATAAATTCAAATGGGATTGAATTTAAAGTTAATGGTCACAGAGTTAAACATTACATACATGGTCCGATGGAAGTTGACAATGAAGTCAATCATAATTTCACCACCCAAGAAAACCCTCAAAATGAAAACATAAATTTGTTATCAACAACATATGAAAAATCAAAATTAGAAAATAGGGAGGATTCAAATTGGAGTGATGAATAAGAATTCTCATACAAACCTCCCATTCCAAGAAACGAAGAAAAATGTGAACAAGAAGTTCAAATAGAAGTGAAAGAACCAAGTAAAGAACACCCGAAAAAGGTTTACAAACCAACTCGACTTACTAAAGCAGGAGACCTGGGTGAATTTATCATTTCTTGCTTGCTTAATGATGGTGCTGTATATAATGGACTCGCAGATTTAGGAGCAAGTGCAAATATTATGCCTCTTTCCTTATACAAAAGATTAGGTATGGGTAAATTAAAACCAACCAAAATAGGTGTTCAATCATTTGACCAAAACATTAAACACCCGGTTGGAATAGCAAATAATTTACTTGTTAACGTGGGAAGTTTGACCTTTGTTGCAAACTTCATAGTGATTAATATGGAGGAAAACCTTGATATTCCTCTAATTTTAGGTCGCCCATTTTTAGCAACCACCGAGGCATTCATTGATGTAAGATAAGGTAGAATGACACTTAGGGATGGTGATACATCGATCACCTTTATGAACCGAAAGTTTAGATCTCCACCAACCAAAACTGTTAAACCAATAAAAACGCATAAGTGTGGGGAAGATGAAGAAACACTTAATGATGAACCAATCACAAAGAACCCCGTTGATGATAAGAAATTAGATGAACCCGTTTTTAACAGTTCAACGAAGAAACTTTATAAACGGATTCACGATGCTAGGATTAAGGGAAACTTTAAGTTATGTAACCGATTAATATCCAATTTATCGCCAAAAGAAAAGGCGATGTTAGTTGAATTTGTGAAAGTTACGGAGGAAATCAACAAATGGATTGAAGTAAAAGTCAAAGATATTTAAGTTGTTGATGATCCAATTGAAAATAACGTTAATCATAATTTCAACTAAGTGTGGGGAGGTTCGAATCTTTTTAGGGTAATATGTATTTCTGTTAGAGTTAGATTTTCTGTTTTCGTGTAGTTCTCGAGAATGGAATCCGAATGGTCTTTCCCTAGCAGACCCTAAAGAACTAGTCTTCTCCCCCCATTCTGAATTTTTATTTTTTTTAGGTTTTACGAGATGAAGACTTCCTGTGAACTAAACCATGGTCTAATGCTACACGCTTTGATCACTAAACGTAATAATGACACCCTTCCAAGTGAATTGGTATCATTAATCAGAGGTGAATTGGACGGAGTAAGAAAAGAATCCAGGAACGAAAATAATAAGTTACATTTTGGTAAAGAAAAATCGAAATCCGCAGCGAAAAGAAGAGCACGACGCCTTGAAAGATGTCACAAATGCGGAAAATGGTCACACGAAGGAAAATGCTCGACGAATCAGACATATTCCAATACCGAATTCGTTACTTTATGCAGAGATGGACCGTTCATATGTTTCGAAGAAAAAACGTTGAATGCTCGAGGTTACGCCTATGTAGCTATGGAAAACCAATTAGTCCGACTATTTTATGAGTGGGCTAAAGCAGGTCACTAAGAATTCTATTACACATGTAAGTATGTACAGTTTTTCTTTTTATTTTATTACTTTTAACCTTTTAATATTAAACGCTAAATTGTTCGCTATAAAGTATTAAATTGATACTCAATAAAATTAGGTTTTGCGACCGAAATTATTGATATCATACAAAAATTTATTACATCACTGCGAAATTTACCGTTTATTCTTAAGGTATAAATATCTTTAATCAATCAACCCAAAATATTTCAGAAATTCGTCAGGAGTAAAACTAGGTTATGGAACCGAAATTACTTTACCGAAAAGATGGACGTATATTTTTGATAATATTTGATTGATTAAAGTGAGATAAAAGACCAAAAAGATTTTTAATTTTATTTTTACTTTGTTTTTAATATTTAAATATTAAATTATTATTGTAAACTTTTTAAAATCAATATATTTAAATTTGTAAATATTTGAAAAATTAATATTTTTAATATAAGTTTGTATGTATAAAAATAAAAATATAATAAAAGTTTGGTGTGAATTTTCAATTTTATTAATATAAATTTTTAATTTTATGCATTTTAAATTTAAGTTTGGTGTGAATTTAAAAACAAAAATTTACTTTATTTCGTTAAGTTAAAAATATGATTTTTAAAATTCATCGTAAGTTGAAGACTAGGTCATTGAACCGAAATTGCTTTACCCAAGGGAGGGACGAGAACTTTTATTATCATTATTTTTAATCTTATTGAATTAAAGTATGCCAAAAACATTTAAAAAACCCAAAAACCTTTGCTTTTAAAACCGCGCTTTGAATTGACTAATTTTAAAATTTTGTCGAGGGACGGACTAGGACAACGATCCGAAACGCCCTCATCCTAAAAAGAAACAAATTTTTAAAATTTAATTTAATTATATGTTTTATTAAGTTATAAGGTTTTTATATTAAAAAAAAAAAGCTAAAGTTACTGTGCCCGAACCCCATGCGATCGCATGGGATTTGGCCTTCCAATCCATGCGATCGCATGGAGCTGGAATTTTGGCCAGAAACAAAAGAATCAGCGAGCTGTTCTTTATCCTCACAAACACACACACACAAAACACACGAAATTCTCTTAAAACCTCACCAAATTTCACCATTTTTCACCGTGATTCGTCAAATTTCTTGCTCTAATCATGCCTAGGTTCGGATTCTTCAACAAAAAGGTAAAAATTACACCCCTAAACTCATAAATTTTCTAGTTTTTGTGATAATTACCAATATTTTACCTAATGCAATTTTGTTAATTTCTAGTATAATTAGAGTTAAATTGTTAGTATATTATGCATGTATAACCTAGATTGATGCTATTTAACATGATTTGAAGCCCAAAACTTCAAAAATTTTAGAAATCTAGAGTTTGTGTTCTTGAGCAATTTGGGGCTTTTTGATATAAACAGGTTATGGCCGATTTTTGTCATGAATTATTGCTAAATTAAGTAGTGTAACATGTTTAGGTAGCTAAATGATCCAAACATTGATCCTAAACATGATTTTTGGAGATTAAAGTAGACTTTTTAGGTCCAAAATTCATGAACTTGATTAATTTGATATAATTGCCATTTGAGACTTGTTTAATTGCTAGTAAAGGTTGTTTTAACATGTTATTTAAGTTAAATGCTTATGAACTTTGTATACATTTTCATAGGTGCTTATTTGAAAAAGTGTAGAATTGTAAAAAAATGTGAAAATGTGTATAAGTTTAATTTTGATTGAACATGTTATTGTGGTTAATTTAAATTGTTATTTTGCTAACACTAATGCATATTTGGATGCATAAATTTGGTGTTTAATGTGTTTTGCAGAAAACCGATACTGCTGGTGCTTCATCATCATCTAGACAACCACAATAAGAACCTGAACCAGAATATGAACCGCAATACGAGCCAGAACCCGAACAAGAACCACAACAGGAACCACAACATCAGCCTGATCAATATGTACCTTATTATGATCTGCTACAGTTTGTTAATGAATTCATAGTATTTCCGATGCATCCGCCAGTAGAATACCCAACGTTTCCTGAACATACATTGCATCCTAATCTGAGATTCGATAGAAGCTGTAGAGATTACCCGGCATATCAAAGTAATAAATTCAAATTAGTAACGAAAGATGTAGAGGTGCCTAGGGTAATTGATTGGGATCCTTTGGAAAGGGTCCATCTAGCTGACCGTGTTAGACTGCTACTGATTCAAAGGTATGGCAGTTCTTCTTATACCGATTGGGAACGTCTATTCACCATTCGTAGGCCTGTATATAAGGAATGGTGTGTCGAGCTTATGAGTACTATAACATTAAATGTAGATGTAGATAGATTAGATGATAGAAGTTTTCTTAGATTTATACTTGGCCGTAGGATGTACAGGATGTCCATGCTGGACATGGCCAGGGCTTTGCAGATATATACGCCCGCTGAATTACTACTACCCGATTGTATGAATTTGATTTATCATGGTGAAAGGGTAGATAGAAATTTTGATGCGAACGCCGTCTGGAGGCGTATGTCAGATTATAATGTTTTTGGGCGGGCAGGAATACATACCTTCTTACATATTAACAGAGCCGAGCTTCGTATAATTCATAGATTTTGGCTAACTCGATTACACAGAGAGGTCACAACAAGGAAAAATTGACCTTACATGATTTATTTTACCTAAAGTTTATTCGAGACCCAAGAGGCTTTGTTAATATCCCTTACTGTGTTGGTTTTTATTTGTCTAAGATGGTGGAAGGAATACATGAAAGGGGGATTATAGGAGGAGGTATTTTTGTTACTCTCATTGGAGAGTATTTGGGTGTAGATAAGGACCAAGGGGGTCCACTTTTGGAATGTAGGGAACAGGTTGAGCTTTTAGGATTGAGGGTTTATGCGGGAGCTAAGGTATTAAAGAGTAGACGTAACCAGGCAATACCCTATGAAGGTAGTCATCCTCAGGTAGAGAGAGGCTCAGATGAGGAGATGGAAGAAGCAGATGACATTAGGGATGTCATTCGGGAGGCTATGACTGATGTCTACCAGCGTATAGATGAGGTAGATATAACAAACGCGGAGAGATTTAGACGGGTGGAGCAGTGGCAAGCCCGGAATGATTACGAGCATTCCAGGCAACGACAGCATGATAGATGGGACTATCATCAGCGTCAGATTATGAGCCGGCTGTCACCTCAGGATCACTACGTCCCGACCCGACCCGCTTACTATCCTCCACACCAGCTCGAGATAAGACCACCATTTACTCTCTATGACCCTAACCAGGCCTACCAGTACACCTATCACCAAGCATGGAACCCGGATGACGACATGAACTGGAACCCCTATCCAGATTGATATAGTTCCTATTGGTGATTTCTATGATTTTTATCTTTTTATTATTTTTATTTATTTATGTTTAAACATATGATATTGTGATACATTAATGTATTGTTTAATATTTTTTATTTTGTACTAATATTTCATATTTAATTTGAAAGTGGGATTTTAAGTCCCATTTCAAATTAACATGCATGTTTATATTTGAATTGTATATATGTATATTGTCAATTGTACACAACAGGGTAAAACAGCGCATTTTCAAATACTGGCATTAAGTTCAGCAAAAGCTACTGATTTTGACGACAAAACGAAAAACCAAATGTGATGTAACAACAAGACGGAATGAACAAATGATGTGCACCATTTATCATTCAACAAACAAACGCCAATATGTTTGGAAACTTTGGTAAAATTTAATCATTTTTCTACGCTAATCACCCTCAATAATTTAAATTGTACTGATTTTTTGCAAATGAGAGCATTGCAAGATCTTAAGTGTGGGAAGGGGTTAAATTCTTTCGGATTTTTAAATTTTTTAGACTTATACACTTGGTTACCATTAGAAATACTAGTAACGCAGTAGTTGTATTAGAATCTAGTGCTCTCTGATAATAAAGAATAGCCCTAGTCTTATATACTGACTACCAATTCTAGTAAAAAATTTCAAAATTTTCAATTAAATGAATTCAAAATCATGTTTATACATATTTATGAACGATAAAACTAGGTGTTAACACTGAAATTATTGTTACCTTAGAAAGGACATAAATTGAGAAACAAACCAAAATGTTAGAATTCATTTAAAATGGAATAGAGGACAATAAAAAGGCAAATAAAAGAAATAAAAAGCCAAGTGTGGGAAAAATTTACCAAGTTCTTTAAAACATATATCACATATTTTGTACAAAAATACTTTTGTTTTGGACAAAATTAACCATTTTACCCGGAAAACTGTAATATACTTGGTTTATTTACCAAATTTTATGAAAATTTAAAAAAATTTCAACTAAATGAATTCAAAATCATGTTTATACATATTTATGAACGATGCAAACTAGGTGTTAATACCGAAATTATCGTTACCTCGGAAAGGACATAAATTGAGAAACAACCTAAAATGCTTGAATTTATTTAAAATGGAAAAGAGGAGAATAAAAAGGTAAAGAAAGAGATAAATAAAAGCCAAGTGTGGGGAGAATGTACCAAGTTATTCAATTAAAAACTATTTATCACATGTTTCTGTAAAGTTATTGCAGGTGCTTTTGTTTTGGACAAAAATAATCAGTTTTACCCGATTTACTGTAATATATTTGAAAGAAAGATGGATCCACACGATGAATAAATTCCATCATTAAAAGGAAGTAAAGTCTTCCAAAAAAGACACGCGCTTCTTGATTTAGGTCATGAAGTTGTCGTCCAGACCAGCTGTAGGTTGACGAAAAATCTAGAAAAGTCATCTCTAAAATCAGCTGGAAATCCACGGACCTCAGCATCAAACAGGGTCACCAAGTGGTCAGACTTATCCTAACCATGAGAGGATCTGTCTCGTAAAATGGGGAGGACGCCGTGCAAATTAGCTTGATAAGACTAATGAAACAGACCCCCAGAAAAGGATAATCTCCTTAAAGATCAAAAATCAGCTTTTAAGCCTGATATTACTCAATCTTAGAGATTGACCTTAAAGATTGAGAATTACAAACTCATGGAATTCGATGATATCTAAACTCTAGCTTCAACGAGAAAATATTTTGATCAAATTACAAACCGATTTGTTTTCTGAAAACCCATTTTCAATGCGTTCATTACCATTGAACGTAAAATCCTAGGAATTCACCTGGAATTCATTAGGTCACCTGAACCAAATCGGGTGTCAACCGTAAGAACGGTGGTTGCATAGCATGGTCAAAGACAGGACCTTGTGCCAGACCGAAAAATTATAAGGGTGAGCTTTACTATTGCTCCTACAAAGGATAGTAATTGCATCCGACACGTTATAGACCATAATTAAAAGTATGCCAGGGGACATTGCCTTAACAGTTGCTTGTTCAACGCTTTCCTTTACAACCGGACGGCAGTTTACCTAAAGGTAATATACGGAGCAAGTATACTGGACGTGTGCTTTCCGAATACAAGGTTAGCAAGTGGGTGACACAAAACCGCAAGTTTTGAGCTAAAATTTTCAAATATGAAACCCACCAAACCCACAAAAACAATTTGCAAACACCGGTGAAGGGTTATTCCGAAAAACTTATCTAGGGTAAAAGCTAGATTGTATTTTCAAAAGATCAAATGTTTTCATAAAGATCCAATTTCCTTAATGGATCTAAATTTTCATAGTCATGTGGGACTGTAAACCACATCGTTACTACCATTGTTTATACCGCCGTATAGAAATCACTGATGTATAAAGTGTGAAGAATAAAGAAGTGATTCTAGTATTTTTATTTCAAGACTATATTGCTTGAGGACAAGCAACGCTCAAGTGTGGGAATATTTGATAATGCTAAAAACGAACATATATTTCATAGCATTATCCCTCAAGAAAGACAAGCTTTTAGTTGCAATTGTCATATTTACAAGTGATATTCGTTTAAATAATAAAAGGTGAAGACAAAAGACAGATTCGACGAATTGAAGACGCAAATGACCAAAAAGCTCAAAAGTACAAAGTACAATCAAAGTAGTTCAAATTATTGATCAAAAACGTCTCAAAATTATAAGAGTACAAGGCGCGAAACGCAAAATGCAAGATATTAAATTGTACGCAAGGACGTTCAAAAATCCGGAACCGGGACCAAAGTCAACTCTCAACGCTCGACGCAACGGACTAAAAATCACAAGTCAACTATGCACATAAATATAATATAATATTTAAATAATTCTTAAAATTATTTATATATTATATATATTTATATAAATCGTCGGCAGAATGCAAACAAAGACATGTGACCTGAAAAAGCTGGCCATGCGATCGCATGGCCTGGAAGGTAAAAATCCATGCGATCGCATGGTGAACAGGGACAGGTCTGGTCCAATAAAGTTCGCGAGTTTTGGACGAATTTTTACACCTTTTTTCATCCATCTCTCTATCTCACTCACGTATATATATATATATATATATATATATATATATATATATATATATATATATATATATATATATATATATATATATATATATATATATATATATTATATTATAATTTTAATTTTAAATTCTAATAATAAGGGTATGTTAGCGAATGTTGTAAGGGTGTAAGTCGAAATTCTGTCCGTGTAACGCTACGCTATTTTTAATCACTGTAAGATATGGTTAATGTTATTTTTAATTTAATGTCTCGTAGCTAAGTTATTATTATGATTATTTAATGCCGAAGTAATCATGATGTTGGGCTAAATATTAAAATTGGGTAATTGGGCTTTGGACCATAATTGGGGTTTGGACAAAAGAACGACACTTGTGGAAATTAGACTATGGGCTATTAATGGGTTTTATATTAACTAAATGATACCTCGTTGATTTAATATATAGACTTATAATTTGACGTATTTATATATAACCACATACGCTTGACTGGGTACGGTGGGCGGGATATCTATAAATACCAATAATTGTTCATTTTACCGGACACGGAACTGGATTAATAGTTAATAGACTTGTTGAAACAGGGGTAGATTACATTCAAGGGTAATTGGTGTAATTGTTAACAAAGTAGTAAAACCTTGGACTACACACAGTCGATAACCTGGTGTATTCATTAAACAAAGTATTAAGACCTTGTTACAATTTGAATCCCCAATTAGTTGAAATATTTGATTTCGGGAATAAGAATAATTTGACGAAGACTTTCGCACTTTATGATTATGACTGATGAACTATTATGGACAAATCCGTATGGACATATCGAATAATCCAGGACAAAGGACAATTAACCCATAGTAATAAAACTAAAATCAACACATCAAACATCATGATTACGGAAGTTTAAATAAGCATAATTTATATATTTCATATTTAATTGCACTTTTAATTATCACACTTTTATTTATTGTCATTTTATTTAATTGCATTTTTAATTATCGTACTCTTTAATTATCGAAATTTTATTTTATCGCACTTTTATTTATCGCAATTTTATTATCGTTATTTACTTTACACTTTAAATTAAGTTATATTTATTTTTAATATTTTACATTAGGTTTTAACTGCGACTAAAGTTTTAAAATCGACAAACCGGTCATTAAACGGTAAAAACCCCCCCTTTTATAATAATAATACTACTTAAATATATTTTTGTATTTTTACAAATATAGTTTTAAATATATAGCGTTAAGCTTGTTTAAAAGATCCCTGTGGAACGAACCGGACTTACTAAAAACTACACTACTGTACGATTAGGTACACTGCCTATAAGTGTTGTAGCAAGGTTTAGGTATATCCATTCTATAAATAAATAAATATCTTGTGTAAAATTGTATCGTATTCAATAGTATTTCGTTGTGAAAATAATACTATTTCCTAGTACACCTCGCACACATCAGTCTACCTTCAGATCTTCAGCTCACAGCCACACCCAAGGGGAGTAATTCATTTCTTTCTCTTCGTTTATTTATTTTGCTTCGTTAAATGTTTAAACTATACCCTATCCTAAGCTTATCACTAAGTATGGGATTCCAACCCAATATTGAGCTTAGATACAGTTTCCGACATGTCCAAACACTAAGTGTGAGATTTTAGCTCCCTAAAATCTAAGAATGAACATTAGGGACAATGTTCCTCTAAGTGTGGGATAGCGGTGTAGTGCACCATAATTAGCTATGGGATGCTCGGAAAATGTTCTTAACTTAAAATTTTACCAAGCTTTTTGATTATACCTACTATTTAGATTCTTTGTCTTCAACGTAAATTTTTTAAAATTTTTGGCTAAATGATACTTTATGAAAAAGTACTTACGAAAATCAAGCGTGTTTTTTCTAAAATTAAGACAAATGAGGACAAAAATCTTCTTAAGGATGAATCGATTCTCTAAAAGAGCATTGCCTGACTAGGCATTATCGACCCAATATAATTGCTGTGAGTCACCCCAAAAATGGCCCAATAAGCATTCATTTTTAATGCTTCACTATCTTTTTTGTTGAGAGTGCCGATGTTAGCATTTAGAGTTAGAACTTGACCTTGACATACATTTCGAGGCCAATGGTTAGTATGCGCCATACATGGTGTAGGTGTGATACTCCTTCCGAAATCATTCTGAATTAGGGGTGTTCATCGGTTCGATTTTTGGTTTTTCGGTTTATTCGGTTTGGTTTTTACGATTTTGAAACTTATAAAATCAAAACCGAAAACCAAACTGAAACCAAATCTAAATATCAAAACCATAACCAAAACCGAACTGAAAACCGAATTTGATTTCGGTTTGGTTTCGGTTAAAACCGAAAATCAATAAAATTAAAAATCTTAACTAGTATAAACTTACATTTAAATTAGGAATACCGGTTGTGAAAATCAATTTAAGTATACAAGGTATATAACATGTTTATTGTTTAATAAACGTGTAATAATACATCAAATATAATATAAAAATATAAATATTATAATTATAAATATGTGTTAATATGTTATAAATTTGAATTCGGTTTTTAATTCAGTTTTCGGTTAACCAAATTTAAAATTTCCAAAACCAAAAACCAAACCAAAAACCGAATTACGAATTCGGTTTCGGTTTCGATCGATCCGAAAACCGTTTAAAAAATTCGTTTTGGTTTTTCTTGGTTTGGATTCGATTCGATATTCGGTTTATTCGGTTTGAAACCAAATGGTGCACACCCCTATTCTGAATAGAGGACAAAAATCATCCGTTTTCGTTTACACTCCACGCATTTAAACCGACCAACTCACGCCAAAGAGTTGATGAATCAGAAAATACTCACCCCAAATTCACTATCAAATACGTTACCCTTTCCATCCTCTTTCCTTTCTCATTTCCAAAATCTATAAATTCAAAGAGATATATCGACCAAGTTTACTTCAAACACTTGTCGAATAATTCCGAAATTCCAGATTGTTTTTGATAGGTCAAAAAAGACCTATTTCTGGTGAAATACCTTTCTCTCTTGGCACAAGAAGTAATAGGCAAAGTTATAAAGATGGGATATGCAAAAAAAAAAAATAATAATAAAAATTAAAAAAATAAATAAATAAATAAATATTTATAGTTGAGTAAAGTCTCAAAAATAAAGAAGAGGAAAGTCTTCAAATAAAAGCACATATCCTCAAGAAAATGAAGATTGTGACCTAGGAGGATTGCAGAAAAGAAGCAAAGTCTTCGCAGAAAATCAGCACCCTCTAAAGGAACTCTTCAACAAAAATAGAGTACCATCTTTCTTAGAAAATGTATATCCTCATGAAACTGAAATCTATCGAATTTCTCTAAATTTCAATGATTCGAAATCACCCTTTTCGCCATATCAAAACCTTCACTTTTCTCCGTAAACCAACCTTTAAACCTGCTCTTCCTCTTGAAAGAATGGTTAGGGAGAAGATCAGTGCCGTCCTTATCTAACCGGTGGAGATTTGATTATTGGTCAAGCCTATGACAATACTTGCAACATGACTGTCTATGAGCGAATTCATTTCATAAATTGATAGAGAACCCCAAACACTTGAGTGATTTGAGTGACCCGTATAAGGAAGCCAATGCCATGTAACCTCCCCTCATGCTTGCAGAGATAGTTTCTACCCTTTTAGAAGACGGTTTGTCTGATCTTGCTCTTATAATAAAGAACAAGCCACTTGAATAATAGAACGGAAATCTCAGAAGTATTCCTGAACTCAAAATAAAAGAAAGGTTTGCTTGAGAACAAGCAAAGTCTAAGTGTGGGATATTTGATATCGGCTAAAAATTCACGTTTTTACCCCCGATATTAGCCCCATTTATGATAAAGTAATTGACTTTATCATCTAAATAAGCATTTATTTGCTTCATTTGGTAGATTATGTCATTACAAAGGCTATGTTTCAAGAATCAATAAAAACAGATGAAAAACAGGGAAAAACGAGCAAAGTCGGCTAATACGATTAACTCGCGTTTAAATAACTTTTTTTATAATTTTTGGAAAAGTTTATTTACTTAATTTCATGTTGTAGGATATTCAATTTCGAATGCGTGGATGCAAGAATCATCAGACACGGAGTTAAAACGAAGATTCTAGAGCGAAAACGGTGAAAGACAAGTTACGATCCAGCAAACGGCTTGCCAGACGGCTTGCCAAACGGCCTTCCATAAGGGAAAATGGCCTGCTAGCAAATGGGTACCAAAAACGAGTTACCCTGGCAAATGACCTGCAAGTCGTTTGCCAGGAAAATTTTGCCTATTTAAAGAGCTTTTTGCATTCATTTCAACACACACCATTCTTCACTTCTCTCTCTAAATATCTCTCTATTGTCGCTCTCTAGTAATCAGTAGGAGATTAGTTCTCTCTCTAATTTCTCTCTCTAGATTCTAGAGAGAGAAAAGTACGGAGATTAGGCCACAGTGGCGCCAAGAAAACTCTGATGTCGCTACAAAGATATGGTTGAAACGGACGATTTTATTCGTGTGGTGTCGTTAGGCTACAGGATGTGTGATTAAGTTGATCAAGGTAGCACACAGTGGTTTTGTTTATTTATATTATGCGGGGGCCTAAATTTACTTTTACTTTCTAAGGTATAGAAGGTGTAAGTTAACCTAGTGTCGTGTTTTTGAATGGATTAACGAATTGAAGATCAAGTGGATACTTGTCTTTTATTTAAATTACCTAGATAAAGGATAGTAGTTGGTTTAAGCTAAAAGTCCTAAGTGCAAAAAAGTAAATAAGTGAAAGGATATCCGGAGTATGCAGATCAGGGAAATGTTGACCAAGATATCTGTATTGGGTTAGGGAAGGGTAATTATGCTTATGTTAAGACTATGCTTGGAATGATGTAGATCTGGTTGGATGAGCGAATTACACAGACCTATTTGTCTCTGAACTCTCGGAGTTCTCTTTGAGCAGTGAGAAGTATGTCACTTGGTTGTATAATTGAAAGGTAGCTATACCTCGGAGGTTATCCTCAGTAAAGTACTAGGTTTATTAGTGAGTTGAGCTCTAATCCTAACCCTCGTTATAAGTTCGATTAACTGAATAAAAACGTGTCGTGTTGATTGAACACTGATTATAAACGGAAGGAGTCTGTCAGTTTAAGTTGTCAAAACCTTAAGTGAAAACTAACAACCATTCCATCATACTAATGAGATCATATCAGTTCAAGCATTATACAGCATTACAGTTGATATACTGAAAGTAAAGTAGATAGAAACCTAATAAATACCTAAACAGTTGATATGGCTTAGTCCTAAGGCAACAATTAAACAAGAACATGCAATAGGCTTAGATCACATAGTGAAGGAACTAACTAGATCTTAACAGCTCCTAAGAAGTCTCTTCGGAACAGTCAATAGACATACTAGGTCATTCATGTCTCAATTCCTAAGTTCCGTGTCCTAAAAGCGCATTAAATGCCTCTCGGGAACTCCGGACATACCGAGTTCATAGAATCTTCAGATATAGTATAACCAGGGGTCTTAATCCTATGAAGTAGCTAATTTCATATAGGTGGACAAGTCCTGATCACAACCTAGGTTGGTCAATCCTTAAGATGCTAGCATACAAATCTATCAGACTTCCTAGTTCAGTATTACGACAGTAATCGTACTAAATTTACATAATTACGCTAACCCAAACTTCTATCATGGCAATATACAGATTAATTAAGCTATCATGGTACTATCGGAATGCATTATTAAATATAAAAAGTAAGAACACATGTTTAATACAAAAGACAAGTGTTTCGGATAAAAACCTGAAAAGCCGAAGAAATCTTCCAGAGATCGCAGGGACTCGCCGGGATATATCCTCCGAAAAAAAAAGCTAAGCTAACTAATATTAAAAACTAACTAAAAGCTTGAAAATATAAAGTGAATTACAAATTGAGTGTGTGTTGAAATGGATGGAGAAAGCTCTTTAAATAGACTTGGATTTTGCCTGCAAACGGCTGGCAGGCCGTTTGGCAAGCCGTTTGGCAGGCCGTTTGCAGGGGCCGTTTGCCAGGGCGAGCTGTTTACAGGGGCCGTTTGATCAGGGCGTTTGGCAGGGCGTTTGTAAGCCAGGCAGGCCGTTTGGCAAGCAGTTTGGTCTGCCTGGTCAGCTGATATTCACTGGATCGTAAATTGATTTCTTGTCTTTCACCGTTTTCGCTCTAGAATCTTCGTTTTAACTCCGTTTTACTTGATTCTTTTTGCATCGCCTTCGTAATTACTTAATCTACAAAATCAACTGAAAAAGTGATAATTTTTCCGATAAATTTTGAATCTTTATTGTTCTGGGGCTTAATATTGGGGGTAAAAATGTGACTTTTTGGCCAATATCATCTCTCTATTGTCGCTCTCTAGTGATCAATAGGAGATTAGTATGTAGTTAGTAGTAGAAGCTATCGAGCATTGTAACTCTATGGATATTGTGAAGAAAATACAAGTGTTATTCTGTCGACATTATTCGGTAATATCTATCCTTTCTTTTATTAATTTATTATAATGTTCATGTTAGATGTTTGTGATTTATTAATATTAGAAATGCTTGTTGCCATGATGTGTGAGTAATTGCTTGATTGTTTGCCATGACTTAATAATGTTAGTTAGGGATGATTATCGTTTCGTACTCGCTTTCTGTCTATGATATTAAACCTCGTTATTATCGTCCTTCCACCAATAAACGTGATTAAACCTTTTATAAAGTCGACAATTATAAGGTAATTAATTATCTGTGTTTATACATTGGTCAAGGTATGAATCCATCAAAAATAATATAAAGTACATGGGGAATTACCGTAGGATCAAATCAAGATATTGGTCAAGAGTATAAGACTCGAGGAAATACTGTTGCAACAGTAGAGTACAGTGTTGATGTACTATAGGACCACTTGGGCATGGTCAAGGTTAGAAGCTATGGAACCACTATAAGTCTAGTACATGGTGGATAACTAAGGGATTTATTGGATAGATTTAAGTAAGGGCTGGTTTAAATCATAAATGGGAATTTTACGCACTACAATACAAACTAAGCTTATAAATCTTTAAGGATGAGTGAGAACTATATGTGGTTCTAATTTGTCTACAAACCCTTATATTTTACCAAACCATTGACAGAAAGGAATTCCAAACACAATCATAACCACTCACTTGGGTGATACACTAAGGTGTTAAGAATGGTTGGATATTATATCTATATGGCTATGCAACTTTATTCGTGTGCCCAATGTATGCGTTGCATCCAAGATGGTCCGCTTATATCCTTAAACCGGATAATGCATCGAGAGTTGAGCATAGTCCATCCGATCAGAATCACGATAGCCTAGTTCCTCGTGACATGCTAATCGAGAAATCAATTAGTAGGGAATCTAGTGTTTACACCAAGGTATAACTATTCAATGAGTGTCTCGCAATCATCCCAACACTACGTTATCTTAAATCATGGTGAACCATGTCTTCTCTGTCCTTAGTTGTTGCATGCTAGCTAGCTTATTTTAATTATATTACTTTAACATTTTAGATTAAAATTATAAATCAAATTAACCCAACTATAGCCTTTACACAATTTGATATTCCGGATAAAAGTAGTTTCTAGAATAAACGGGTTGGACTTGGTTGTTGGATTTTCCGAACAGTCTCCAATTTATTGGGACCAAAAGGATCCTGGCTTTCCACACAAGGTGTACCTGGCCACTAGTCTTGGATACTAAATTGTGTATAAACATATTCTTAATTATTAAATTATCTGAATAAGCTCCGTTTCAAATTTGACCGCTCAAGGAACGACCCTAGGTCATATTTGTCCTTGCTAGCCCATAAAAAGTAATAATAGATTTAGGTCCAGCATATATAAATTAAACAATCAACTTCTTCTGTTGATATCCTGAATTGAAGTTTTGCGACCTAACGACATTGCATATATAAACCGTCCGATTTGGGCATATTAGCTCCTTAAATTGGCAAAGATTCAGTTGTCATACGGTTGGCAGGCCGTATGGCAAGCCGTATGGTATGGCAAGCCGTTTCTTGTGCCCGGATGCTGGCAGGCCATTTCTTGTGCCCGGATGCTGTCAGGCCATTTCTAACGTAGGCAAGCCGTATGGCAGGCCGTATGGCCCCTCTGGTCTGCTGTTTTTCCGGGATCATAACTTCATTTTCTGGGTCGTAACTTGTCTTTCACCGTTTTCGATCTAGAATCTTCGTTTTAGCTCCAATTTAATTGATTCTTTTCGCATCGCCTTTGTAATCACTTAATCTATAATATTAACTGACAAAGCGATTATTTTTCCGAAAAAGTTTGGAACTTTATTGATTTAGAGTTTGATATCGGGGGTAAAAACGTGACTTTTTGGCCGATATCAATTACCGTGCTAAAATTATTAATCAATCGACGGTAAAAAGATTCCAACCCATGAAAATGTCTGATCTCGTAAATGGTAGATGGTATCTACAAATTTGTGATTGCCTCGGTTTTGGATTCGTCCATGCGTATGCCATTACCCGAAATAATATATCCCAAAAATGTCACTTCTCGAGCTAGAGAGTGTCATTTTTTTCCATTAGCATATAACCTCTGATCCCGCAAAACAGTAAAAACTTGGTGCAAATGTTAAATATATTGGTCTTCGTCGTTACTGTAAATAAGGAGATTATCAAAATATACAACAACGAAATGACCAATGAACGGTTTAGATACATGAATCATAAGACACATGAAATTTCTAGGTGCGCTTGAGAGACCAAAAGCGGTTTCCACTCGTCTCCGGGTCGCATGCATATTTGATGGTAACGGCTTCTTAAATCGATTTTCGAAAAAACCATAACACTATATAAGTGTTGTATATTTCGCATAAGGGGTAACCCGGCTGGTATTTCATTAGGGAACACATCACCATATTTGATCAGCAGAGGTCTGATCACTGTGTGTGTTTCGTTTACATCCACATTTACTTCTTCAACAAGTGCGAATACCATGGACTTCATTTTAGCCTCATCCGCAAATGCAAATTTATTAAGGATTAAAGTAGAATCAGTGCCCGTGCTCCATCGTGAATCTACAGGGGCTAAAGTGATGTTAACACCATCCTTCACAATGCTATAAGTGTTGGGAAACCCGTCATGCTTCGCCTTCCTATCAATGTCATGGTTCCCCTAGAAGAAGATGACACGCATCCATAGGAATCACCTCACACCAAACCTCATCTTTATATGTTTTCCAATCGAAAACTGAACTAGGCATCGCTTCGTTACCTTTATGTGATTCCCCAATTTTAGCCACGTTAATTTATATGGCTTGGGGTGATCATCCGAGATTAAAGCCAATATATCCACAATCTCCATGGACACCACGTTCTCGGAACTTCCCCCATCAATGATCATCATACACACTTTTCCCTTTGCAGTGACTTTGGTCTGAAATATGTTGTTACGGAGCTAAAGGTATTCGTCTGCTGGAACTTGGACTGTTTTCAATACTCGTCGAATTACTAGGGACTCCCCTTGATCAGGGTATATCACCTCTTCTTGGTCACAATAACTAACAGGCCTGCGA